>NW_018404217.1:3108-41465 GCF_002113885.1 Mizuhopecten yessoensis | reverse complement strand
TACATACGGAGCCTATCTTGTATACATACGGAGCCTATCTTGTATACATGCGGAGCCTATCTGGTTTACATACGGAGCCTATCTTTTATACATACGGAGCCTATCTTGTATATTACGGAGCCTATCTTGTTTACATACGGAGCCTATCTTGTATACATAAGGAGCCTATCTTGTATACATACGGACCCTATCTTGTATATATACGGAGCCTATATTGTATATATACGGAGCCTATCTTGTATACATACGGAGCCTATCTTGTATACATACGGAGCCTATCTTGTATACATACGGAGCCTCTCTTGTATATATACGGAGCCTATCTGGTTTACATACGAAGCCTATCTTGTATACATACGGAGCCTATCTTGTATACATGCGGAGCCTATCTGGTTTACATACGGAGCCTATCTTGTATATATACGGAGCCTATCTTGTATAAATGCGGAGCCTATCTGGTTTACATACGGAGCCTATCTTGTATAAATACGGAGCCTATCTTGTATATAACGGATCCTATCTGGTTAACATACGGAGCCTATCTTGTATACATACGGAGCCTATCTTATATACATAAGGAGCCTATCTTGTAAAGATACGGAGCCTATCTTGTATATATACGGATCCTATCTTGTAAACATACGGAGCCTATCTGGTTTACATACGGAGCCTATCTTGTATACATACGGAGCCTATCTTGTATATAACGGACCCTATCTGGTTTACATACGGAACCTATCTTGTATACATACGGAGCCTATCTTATCTACATACGGAGCCTATCTTGTAAACATACGGAGCCTATCTTGTATATATACGGGGCCTACATGTATCTTGTATACATACGGAGCCTATCTTGTATACATACGGAGCCTATCTTGTATACATACGGAGCCTATCTTGTATACATATGGAGCCTATCTTGTATACATACGGAACCTATCTTGTATACATACGGAGCCTATCTTGTATACATACGGAACCTACCTTGTATATATACGGAGCCTATCTTGTATACATACGGAGCCTATTTTGTATTTTGTATACATATGGAGCCTATCTTTTATACATATGGAGCCTATCTTGTATATATATGGAGCCTATCTTGTATACATACGGAGCCTATCTTGTCGAACAGTTCCCGCCGCAGCTTGTCCTGGTACTCCGGGTGCACGGCGAGGTAATATGATGCCATGGTTAACGTTATCATGGTAGTCTCGTAACCAGCTAAGAAAAATATTTCTGCGTTTCCAAGGATTTCCTTAAATGTGATACCTGTTTCCAAAAGAAGAATTTCTCATAACATTTTTATAATTTCTCACGATGAAACACGTTATTAAACAATATCTTTTGTATGATTTTACCGCAAGTAACAATATAATACTACTAATGAGTGTTAAATTCATTTATGTTCATATTGCCGTGATTCAAGACGGAAATGTGACATGCATTTATAACGAGGATGTAATACTATTGTACAGATTGTCTGTTTAACATACACAAACGTAGCAGGTAATAACACCCTTCCTGGAAGGGATCGTTAACCAACACAGATTGTCTGTTTAACATACACAAATGTAGCTGGTTATAACACCCTTCCTGGAAGGGATCGTTAACCAACACAGATTGTCTGTTTAACATACACAAACGTAGCAGGTAATAACACCCTTCCTGGAAGGGATCGTTAACCAACACAGATTGTCTGTTTAACATACACAAATGTAGCTGGTTATAAATAACACCCTTCCTGGAAGGGATCGTTATCCAACACAGATTGTCTATTTAACATACACAAATGTAGCTGGTTATAAATAACACCCTTCCTGGAAGGGATCGTTAACCAACACAGATTATCTACGAATCAACCTGGTGTTAGTTTCATTATGAAACCTACAGAAGTTGTTTACAGCATTGCATGTACGTAGGATGATTCTACTGGATTACATATATGTTCTCATAGCATATGTTACATTGATATTCTCCTGAAGTTACGTCATTAATACAACAGTTACACCACTTTTGCATGTTTCAAGCCATTCCACGTCCTGATATACCACAGGTCACACTAATGAGCTGGAACCAAACATGTCATAAATCATTTCCAATTGATGCAGAAGAGAGGGACAAGATGTTTTTGTCATTGGTATACCAATAGTCTGCCATCAAACTCGACAAAAAATGTTGTCTTCCAAACATTCAATCCTTTTTCCCGATTTCATCTTCAGTATATTACATTTTGGCATTTGTCGCTGTCATTAATGAATAAATGCATTACAGTAGTTATATACTAGTTTCTTAAATGAGTTAAGTAAACAAGAGTGTTGCATGAAATTAACTGTTCTTGTCAATACAACGATAAAAGTAACAGAAATTCTGAGGTCAGTACGGTTTTCTTACATGCTGACAGACCTCCTTGACAATGACAATGTACTGATATTACATAGGTTATATAACTTGTCTCATAATTGTTTTAAAACAAATTAACTATATATATAATATACAAGTATAGAGTCTGAAGAATCTCCTAGAATAGATGAAAGTACTAAAGACTCGTTGTTGAGATTTTTTTCTTTTTACATTATTTCTTTTTACATCATTTTTCTGCTTTTATAATATAATCACCGTTTATTCATCACATGATACCTTTTCTATACCAGGAATTGGGAAGTTTACTTCCAGAAACATTTTCCTTGTCAATATCATCATCTTCTTCTTCGTCAGAGTCACCATCCTCGCCATGCTGCACATTTTTCATCAACTGAAGAAAGTCTACCCGATCCTACAAATCATCAATGACAGGTAAACAGCAGCAAAGCTGATAAGGGAAACAGTGGTTGTATAGGCTGTATAATGTGTATGAATATTTCAGCCTTGTGACTGTAATTAATGACTGTAAATACTGTCTTGGCAGTTGAACTTATAATGTTACTAATTTGTTTGCTTTAAAACAAGTTCGTATGTTTGAACGTGTACATAGCTAATAAGAATGTCAAACAAAAACATTCTTAATTCACATAAGATATCGCCAATTATTTAAGTCAATGTTTCAGTGACAATACTTGGAGCAACACTGTACCTTGTTCCCAGCAACACGTTCATCAAGAAGTTTGACCGTCACATTGCGGAAGAATTTCTGTACATGTTTATCAATGAAAGACCATCCAAGGAAGGGCATGAGAAAATGGAGTTTTGGCAGGAACACTAAAAAAATGATACGAAAATATAAATAACATTTTTTAACAGAATGAAGGATAAATACATAAGCACAAATACAAATCTTCTGTGCGTTTATATATATATATATATTTATGGTATACATATATACACTGTATTATGTAGAAAAGGTTATTCTAAGAAATAACATGTTTTATAAGTTTATTGATCAAATAAGAATATTTGACTTACTCAAAATCAAAATGATTGAAGATGAAAAATTCAAAATCATAAACTTTTTGGCGTTGACAATGAATTCATCGTTTGGGTTTTGTTGTGAATCAACTTGAATTCCAAAGGCTGTCGAGCATATGACGTCCATGGCGTAGGCTCCATACACCCTTGATATAAAGCAAACACGGTCAGACAAATATCCCGGGATGAATGGCATAAACACGGTCAGACAAATATCCCTGGGTGAATGGCATAAACACGGTCAGACAAATATCCCGGTATGAATGGCATAAACATGGTCAGACAAGTATCCCGGGATGAATGGCATAAACACGGTCAGACAAATATCCCGGGATGAATGGCATAAACATGGTCAGACAAATATCCCGGGATGAACGGCATAAACACGGTCAGACAAATATCCCGGGGTGAATGGCATAAATACGGTCAGACAAATATCCCGGTATGAATGGCATAAACATGGTCAGACAAATATCCCGGGATGAATGGCATAAACACGGTCAGACAAATATCCCGGGATGAATGGCATAAACACGGCCAAATAAATATCCCGGGATGAATGGCATAAACATGGTCAGACAAATATCCCGGGATGAACGGCATAAATACGGTCAGACAAATATCCCGGAATGAACGGCATAAACATGGTCAGACAAATATCCCGGGATGAACGGCATAAACAAGGCCAGACAAATATCCCGGGATGAACGGCATAAACACGGCCAGACAAATATCCCGGGATGAATGGCATAAACATGGTCAGACAAAATATCCCGGGATGAATGGCATAAACACGGCCAGACAAATATCCCGGGATGAACGGCATAAACATGGTCAGACAAAATATCCCGGGATGAATGGCGTAAACATGGTCAGACAAAATATCCCGGTATGAATGGCATAAACACGGTCAGACAAATATCCCGGGATGAATGGCATAAACATGGTCAGACAAATATCCCGGGATGAACGGCATAAACATGGTCAGACAAAATATCCCGGGATGAATGGCATAAACATGGTCAGACAAAATATCCCGGTATGAATGGCATAAACACGGTCAGACAAATATCCCGGGATGAATGGCATAAACAAGGTCAGACAAATATCCCGGGATGAATGGCATAAACATGGCCAGACAAATATCCCGGGATGAATGGCATAAACACGGTCAGACAGATATCCCGGGATGAATGGCATAAACACGGTCAGACAAATATCCCGGGATAAACGACATAAACACGGTCAGACAAATATCCCGGGATGAATGGCATAAACACAGTCAGACAAATATCCCGAGATGAACGGCATAAACATGGTCAGACAAATATCCCGGGATGAATGGCATAAACAAGGTCAGACAAATATCCCGGGATGAACGGCATAAACACGGCCAGACAAATATCCCGGGATGAATGGCACAAACATGGTCAGACAAATATCCCGGGATGAATGGCATAAACATGGTCAGACAAATATCCCGGGATGAATGGCATAAACATGGTCAGACAAAATATCCCGGGATGAATGGTATAATCATGGTCAGACAAAATATCATGGAATGTACCGTCAAACTAACACCCCAAAATATTAGAAATATTCTGCATAATTATCCGAAACAATATAACGTTCACGGACAGAAAAAATACCCCAGTGCAACACTCACAGTAAGTACGGTCAGACCATAAATATCATAAAAGATACCGTATACAGAGTCAGACAAATAAATCCAAAGGCATATTGCTACTTTCATATACCTAATTAATATATCAGGCATACGCGGTAAGACAAAAATACCCTAAAACATATTGCTACAGTGTTCATACGAATAAATGAGAAATACGTAGTCGAACTTAAATCAAAAATAAACCGCATGCATGGTCATACAATTATTTTAAAGGATAAGGTAAACAAGCTTAGACAAATAACCAAAGAATATTCCATATGCGCAGTCAGAAAAAATGTCAAAGAGAATACTATGCATTTAGCGTAAGATGAGTTCATAATATAGCAGGTGAATAAATCACAAACTAATATCCTGTGGACATAGATTCGTAAACCATAAAATATATCGTATACACAGTCAGAAATATACCAAAAGAATATCCTGTATACATATATTAAGCAAAACACTCATAGAATATTCTATGCACAAATTAGAAAAATGCCCGTAGAATATCTCGTATACACAATAAATGCCCATAAAATATTTCATATACACAAACAGAAAAATCGGGGAAAAAAATCACCATAAGATTACCAATATATACAGCCAAACCCCCTTAGAATGTTATTATATTCATAATGAAACAATTGACATATTGATCTTATCTATCAAACAAAGACATACTAGCTGAATTTAAAACTACAACACCACACTACTCATGGCTGCAAACAAGACTCATATTAAGGACCCGTATACGTTGTTTGGATGTTCTTCCCACGATATTGTAATTAATATTATTAATAATAATAATAATTCGAGGTTCTTATATACCGCTTTATCACTACCTAGTTCGAAGGTCGTCTCAAAGCGGTTCACAAATTATTATCCGTTGTTATAGGACCTTTGCAACTAGCCAAAATCTTTCTCGACTCCTTGGGGAGCATACAGCCGGTGCTGCCATTTCGGCGCTCACAGCTACCATTTAACAACTCTAGCACTGCCACACCACGTACTCATTTACAGGTGAGTAGACTGGAACAATGCAGTAAAGTATCTTGCTCAAAGATACAACACAGTGCCGTGCCGTGACTTGAACTCGTAACCATTCGTCACGAGCCCGACGTCCTACCACTAGACTACAAGGCTTCTAAAAACGATAAAACGATATGACAATTTGGATACGATTTCAATGAAACCCACTCCAGCATTTCCATCACTCCATCTCCATCCTTCACCTTCTTCCTCAGTGCTTCCAAAAGCGTGTCACTGGCGTAATCCACCAACGGCACCATCTGATAAAAAAAGAGGATACTTAATGGTGTCCTGTTTAGAAGTGTAAATATATTTTACAAATATATATGATATTCAATTAAAAACACATTAATTATCTGTTTATTACATTATAAAAGTGAAATGACGCAAATATTTCTGTATCTGAAAAGTGTGTGGGAATTAGTAGCGTAATATTTGACGACATGTTCTAATGACGGCACGGTTGAAAACATGACAGGGTGGCATTTTGGAATGGAAACTAAACGCAATTCTGTCGTTTGCTGCTATCACTCTGTTTCCGGTAATATTCCAACCCCAAAATGATAACAATTTTGTAGTTATGCAAATACCATTATGTATGTTGCAAAGATGTACCTAAATAATGTCTTAATAAGATTCGAGGTTCTTATACACCGCTTTATCACAACCTAGTTCGTCGGTCGTCTCAAAGCGGGTTCACAAATTATAATCCGTGGTTATAGGGCCTTTGTAACCAGCTAATATCTTTCTCGACTCCATGGGGAGCATACAGCCGGTGCTGTCATTTTGGCGCTCACAGCTAGCATTCAACAATTCTAGCTCTGCCCGACCACGTACTCATTTATAGCTGAGTAGACTGGAACAAGCGGAGTAAAGTATCTTGCTCAAGGATACACCACAGTGCTGTGACGTGACTCGAACGCGCAACCCCTCGTTCACGAGCCAGGCGTCCTACCACTAAACTACCGTGCCTCACTTCCTTTCCTGTTTCTGAACATGTAACCGAAAATCTAAGCAGAGAATAGTTATTACCGTTCTGATTGGACAGTACTTAACGTGTTGTCTTCACAAGAAAAAAACAAACATTCGTATATCCTGACTTCAGTGATGATACAAGTTTAAACGAATGGTTAATTCCTGATAATTCACTGGTAAAATGTAATGAAATAATTTCTTTTCTTGTTAGAATGATGATATCCTCTAAAATACATTAACTTTTGTAGGCACGGTTTGAAAAAATCATCTTGTACCTTCCGTCACCGGACCCAAAACAGAACACTTTTCAGTTAAATATTGGTGTATTTTATATGATAGTATCAATTCAAAAAAATGTTTGTCCATTTCTAATGAAGTAGCATTATCCACTTTTCATTTCTTTTAAAGGTTGAAATTTCCGGCATCGGTTTTTTGAACAAATAAAACTGTACCCGGAAATTGACAATTTGGAGTTTTGGCTAATATTGTGCGATAAACGATCATTATAAGCAAATATAACACATCGTTAAAATCTTTTAGACTCAAAGGAGGTTCTGATCAGGTTTCCTTTCAAAACTAGCATTAGTTTTGAATAAGTAAGTTTTTGAAAATGATATTCCGAAATTATTTCTAACTTAAAGCTGGCCATATGGTCATAATCAACACCCAATAAAGCTGATATACAGTCCAATTGAGTTATATGTCAATTTCCTAGCCCGTTTTCCGACAAGTGTCTCGTTTTAGGTACTGTAACGATTTGATCCACTGATGATTTTATTCCAAAACATTACAAACAGTAGTTATTACGTCATCATTAAAAAAGAAACTTCATTGTCATCCTAGAGTTTGGGAAGTTGAGGGGGAAAAAGAGAACTTGATGTCACGTCCAGTTGAAATATCAAAAAAAAAAAAAAAAATCAGGGGGGGGGGTCATTCGTATATTTGTATGCCGGACAATGACGATTTTTTTTTTTTTTTTTTTTTGTGTGGCATATGAATCTCTGCATACATACTCTCATTGTTTCGGCAATGCGCTGAACAGTATTGTGCCTACTAGAGTCTTCAATATGAATTTACCTGGTCTCACCTCCTGTTTCTGTGCTAAGATACCTGGTCTCATTTCCTGTTGATGTTCTTAGTTTCTTGGTCCCACCTTTTCTCGGTCTCCTCAGTAGCAGCCTTTTCGGCTGAGAAGACTAGGGTAATAAGGGAAGGAAAATAATACTAGAAGAAGACATGCTTACCTTGCGCAGTTTTCCAGTGGAGAATGCGGGAGTAATCTTATTACGCACGTGTTTCCAGTGATTTCCCTTTAAGTTATTAACAGATGATTCCAAGTCGCCATTGAAGCCTTTAAATATCTATTAAAACAACAAAACTTCAGCAGACAAAATGACAACGCTAAAATTAAGGCCTACTGTATAGTATACTTCAGAGCCTTAATATTACCAAAACGTCATATACTCCTTGGTAATTTACTGTTAGTGCATGAGCTCCTGGGGTTTCTTACACTATATTAGCCGTTGTTTCTGATATATGATTAAGTAAATTGTAACTTACTATTCTGTCCGAAAAGTTATTGAATTCTTTCACAAGAATCTTCCTCAGCATCTCCTTGTCTCCGACGACAAGCGTTTGAGGTGACAATCCGCCAAAGTACCTGCAATGAGATCAATCAAAATAAACCGTTTTTAAAGACCCTTGTCACTGTAAACAAACGTTTCGTGAAACTGTTTTAGGTACATAATTTGAACAAGGTATCTTGGAGAAATGTGTCAATGCAGAATCAATTCTAAATGATTTGAAAAAGCGAAAGGTAATCGTCGTAATGACAAAAAGACATTACCATATTTTTTGATAATCGCAGAATTTGGATACATTATGAAGGAAAGCATTACTTATACATACCCATAAATTTTTCCATATTTTTTCCTGCATTCTAGTTGAAACGAATGGAATCCCTGTAACACCAAACGTATTGATTTAAGTCAAAAAGTTTGTGTGGAAAAAATATATATCAGAAAGCTCATGTTCCCATGTAGGTATTTCATCAACATCAATCGACATATTTTATAATGTTGTTTAAACTGTAAGAATGTATCCACCGTTTTTGACTGATTGGGGTGCAGCATAGCAAGGCGTTTTCCATATCGCTTAAAAATGTTAGGTCAATCTGAGTAAAAACAATTAACATCGCTAACATACAAAGACAATATTTAAACTCAAACCGACATCCGTGACAATAATATCAATATACGTTATATACCTCCAAGTTTCAGCTATGACATACGTTATATATACCTCCAAATGTCAGCTATGACAATAATATCAATATACGTTATATACCTCCAAATGTGAACTATGACAATAATATCAATAAACGTTATATACCTCCAAGTATCAGATATGACAATAGCTGAATTGCCTCATTTTATTTTTTCATATTTTGATGTTGTTGTATCCCTTACTTTTTATCACTCCTACCAATGATATATATATTAATACTAAATGGTTCTATACTTCTAACTACTTCATGCAACAGCAGCAGGGTATGAACAGGGGGCACTAATGACTTGCAAAACAAAAAACAAAAAAACAATTGTAGCAATTTCTCTGTTTAATATATCATTAGGGCATTGCTTTCCTATTACTAATCAATTATGATTGACTTTTTAATATGAGCATTGTAAAGCTAAAAATATCAATTAAATATTTATATGTAATTGAAACATACATGGAATTATCTCCCCTATATCATCTGCTATATATATATATATGTCTATGCTACCTATTATATATGATTTGCATCAATATTTTCTTACAAACCATTTCATTCATCTTTGTCTTTGTCATGTCAACCAAAGGAGAGAACTTATATAGGCCTAGCCTGCTGTTCAATCCTATTGTTTACTCAATAAAATATGATGAAATGAAAATATGACAATAATGTCAATATACGTTATATACCTCCAAGTGTCAACTATGACAATAATATCAATATACGTTATGTACCTCCAAATGTCAACTATGACAATAATATCAATATACGTTACATACCTCCAAATGTGAACTATGACAATAATATCAATATATGTTATATACCTCCATGTGTCAGATATGACAATAATATCAATAAACGTTATATACCTCCAAGTGTCAACTATGACAATTATATCAATATACGTTATATACCTCAAAGTGTCAGCTATGACAATAACATCAATAAACGTTATATACCTCCAAGTATCAGATATGACAAAAATATCAATATACGTTATATACCTCCAAATGTGAACTATGACAATAATATCAATATACGTTATATACCTCAAAGTGTCAGCTATGACAATAATATCAATAAACGTTAAATACCTCCAAGAATCAGATATGACAATAATATCAATATACGTTATATACCTCCAAGTGTCAGATATGACAATAATATCAATATACGTTATATACCTCCAAATGTGAACTATGAGAATAATATCAATATATGTTATATACCTCCATGTGTTAGGTATGACAATAATATCAATAAACGTTATATACCTCCAAGTGTCAACTATGACAATAATATCAATATATGTTATATACCTCCATGTGTCAGGTATGACAATAATATCAATAAACGTTATATACCTCCAAGTGTCAACTATGACAATAATATCAATATACGTTATATACCTCAAAGTGTTAGCTATGACAATAATATCAATAAACGTTATATACCTCCAAGTGTCAGATATGACAATAATATCAATATACGTTACATACCTCCAAATGTGAACTATGACAATACTATCAATATAAGTTATATACCTCCAAGTGTCAGCTATGACAATAATATCAATATACGTTATATACGTCCAAATGTCAGCTATGGCAATAATATTAATATACGTTATATATCTCCAAATGTCAACTATGACAATAATATCAATATACATTATATACGTCCAAATGTCAACTATGACAATAATATCAATATACGTTACATACCTCCAAGTGTGAACTATGACAATACTATCAATATACGTTATATACCTCCAAATGTCAACTATGACAATAATATCAATATACGTTATATACCTCCATGTGTCAGATATGACAATAATATCAATAAACGTTATATACCACCAAGTGTGAACTATGACAATAATATCAATATACGTTACATACCTCAAAGTGTGAACTATGACAATACTATCAATATACGTTATATACCTCCAAATGTCAACTATGACAATAATATCAATATACGTTATGTACGTCCAAATGTCAGCTATGACAATAATATTAATATACGTTATATACGTCCAAGTGTCAGCTATGACAATAATATCAATATACGTTATATACCTCAATGTGTCAGATATGACAATAATATCAATAAATGTTATATACCACCAAGTGTGAACTATGACAATAATATCAATATACGTTATATAC
This sequence comes from Mizuhopecten yessoensis, assembly GCF_002113885.1. Lineage (NCBI taxonomy): Eukaryota > Metazoa > Mollusca > Bivalvia > Pectinida > Pectinidae > Mizuhopecten > Mizuhopecten yessoensis. The sequence goes on along the minus strand of NW_018404217.1, from coordinate 29,932 downwards.
GTCCAAATGTCAGCTATGACAATAATATTAATATACGTTATATACCTCCAAATGTCAGCTATGACAATAATATCAATATACGTTATATACCTCCAAGTGTCATCTATGACAATAATATCAATATACGTTATATACCTCCATGTGTCAGGTATGACAATAATATCAATATACGTTATATACCTCCAAGTGTCAGCTATGACAATAATATCAATATACGTTATATACCTCCAAGTGTCAGATATGACAATTATATCAATACACGTTATATACCTCCAAGTGTCAACTATGACCATTATATCAATATACGTTATATACGTCCAAATGTCAGCTATGACAATAATATCAATATACGTTATATACCTCCAAATGTGAACTATGACAATACTATGTGAACTATGACAATACTATCAATATACGTTATATACCTCCAAATGTGAACTATGACAATACTAGTGAACTATGACAATAATATCAATATACGTTATATCCCTCCAAATGTGAACTATGACAATACTATCAATATACGTTATATACCTCCAAATGTGAACTATGACAATAATATCAATATACGTTATATACGTCCAAATGTCAGCTATGACGATAATATCAATATACGTTATATACCTCCAAGTGCCAACTATGACAATACTATCAATATACTCTATATACCTCCAAATGTCAACTATGACAATAATATCAATATACGTTATATACCTCGAAGTGTCAGATATGACAATAATATCAATATACGTTATATACCTCCAAGTGTCAACTATGACAATACTATCAATATACTCTATATACCTCCAAATGTCAACTATGACAATAATATCAATATACGTTATATACCTCGAAGTGTCAGATATGACAATAATATCAATATACGTTATATACCTCCAAGGGTCAGATATGACAATACTATCAATATACGTTATATACCTCCAAGTGTCAACTATGACAATACTATCAATATACGTTATATACCTCCAAATGTCAGCTATGACAATAATATCAATATACGTTATATACCTCCAAGTGTTAGATATGACAATAATTTCAATGTAATCCATATACCCCCAAGTGGCAGCAGGGACACAAATATCAATGTACCCTATACACACCATGTGGTAGCTGTGATAATATCATATCTATAATATCCATACTTGTCTACTGCTATTAGCTAGAATTTGGTCCTGTGTATTGATACTAGTATTATTAATCTATTTTTTCTTTTACTTCATATTTTTCATTATATTGTATAATAGCATTGTTATAATACAATCAAGGGATTTCGTTTTTGGTCCGTTTTGTTTCGGGATAAAAGTTTGAACATAGACTTTGACTTTTAAGTAACAATACGGAGTTAAAAGGTGAATTTGCAGAATCCGAATGGTACATTGTTTTTTAGATTGTAATGTCTTGTCAGCGCCAAGCGGGACTATAAGGTAATGCAATACAGAGGTGATATAATCTGACTTTTGTCATCTTCAATTCTTGTGTGACCTTCATCCCATGATTAAACTAACGACACACCTCTTCGTCGCTACACACGCATGCAATCAAAAGTCATCCCATTCGGAACTAACTGACAGGACAAGCATTAAGACAATTAGTTGGCCTTAAATCACGTAGCCGGTTATTTCAGTGAAATAAGTTTAAAACTATGCTAGAACAGGTATTGTCTGTCATCAAGACCTAATTTGCATTTGTTGGATTAAGCATAAATAACGTTTGCTGTGCCGTAGGTCGTTGCTGACCGACCTTCAACCTTTGCTGTCACATATGGGTATATATGGTGCGATATATTTTATCGGGTGCTTTGTTAATGACGGGATACAGCAATGATATGGACTTCGGAGGGTAAGAGTGAGATATATTCATTCATACATTTAGTTGCGTCTTAGCTAGATATACTCACTGCCTTATTGATTTCCATGAGACTACCAATGATTGGCCAGGGTGCTGGTCCTGGTATGTTGAGTTTCTTAAAGGTACCATGGTGACGACTCATCATACTGAAACCGAGGCATAACACATGCTAAACTTATTATTATAACCATTTTGACCGGTGGTTACATATTGAATGGCATTTATTGTAATAGTAAAGGATGTCCTATTCATTCGTTTTAATACCTGTCGTTGATGAATATTTACTTTGTTTTCTGTGGCAATTTCTATTTCGGTGTAATGTTGGTAATGTCTGCAACTTGGAATAAGCTTGTGTAATTAAAGAGAAAAAGAAACTACAATGGCATCTTTACATTTGCATCGATAGTCTCTTCCCTCGTCAGTGGAAAGCACGATCAAACTAGATTTCGAATGTCAACAAAATGCAACATTCAACCTATAGTCATTGGCATCTTTACAATCAAGCAATGTTTTCCATTTTAGATAAATAACATTCATTAACGCTTCCAACAAAGTGAGATAAGTTTCGAACTTGGACACTCACAATTAAATCAACGAGTCGTAAACCGTTTCATTTTGTTTAAATCATGCTGAGCGATTTCACTGTCCTACAGGTGTATTGCACCATATAACAGATTTCATTTATCGATTTGCATGGAACTTACGCATATAAAAACAAGAGATCCCACAGGGATCTTGGCGCCCACCTTTGTACCATCACCATTAGTTCATGTCAGTTCGATCTTTTCTCTTCTTTCCTCTAATCTGTTTGTTCGAGTCATGTTAACAGTAAATGCACCTTGAGGTAACTTTTGATCTATACTTAATACTGATGTGTATGAAAGCTAATCTTCAAAGTGAATTTGTCATTTCACATATTTACTAGTACAGTACTTAATGTGAGAGAAATAGAATCGATCATTGCAATATGAGAAAGATCTGTTAAGTTCTACTTTTAATCCATTTTGTTTTCATGATCAGTCTCAAAATATAACATACACAACGAGGGATCAAGGGGAACCTAAATTAAAAATTTGAGAAAGATCCTTCCGTACTTCCCGAGAAATAGCAAAACAAACTTTCACTATCAAAATCCAAGATGGCGGCCTGTCGGCCATGTTGTTTATCCGATCAGTCTCTAAAGTTGCACTGCACAGCTAAGGACTAAGGGGAACCTACATATAAAATTTGAGAAAGATCCCTTGAGGGCTTCTTGAGAAATAGCGATAACAAAGTTTCACTATCAAAATCAAAGACGGCTGCCTGTCGGCCATGTTGTTTATCCGATCAGTCTCAAAATTTGCCCTACACAGCTTAGGACCAAGGGGAACCTACATATTAAATTTGAGAAAGATCCTTTTGGTACTTCTTGAAAAATATCGATAACAAGAATTGTTTACGGACTGGCGACGGACAACAGACGACGGACGGACGACGGACCACGGACGCAGGGTGATTTGAATAGCCCACCATCAGATGATGGTGGGCTAAAAACAGCGTCTATTCAATGCATATTACTCTTATATTATTTACCTTGATGGTATTTATATCTTTTTCTCTTACCCTGGACAGGTGAATCCGCAATTTTACCGGTGTGATATTTCCTTGTCTCACCCAGGGTTGAGACGAGGGGATCCCCCTATTCCTAACAATGGCATGACGTCACTTTAACAATACAATGACGTCACGTCAACGATCCATCAACGTCACGTCAACCCTGAATATGATACACAATGAAAGAACAGTGTAAGAGAAAAATAATCATTCACCCCCTTGTGGTTGAGATAGTAGAATCTCAACACTCGGGGAAAGATTCTTTAGTTGCCAAACACTCGGCAAAGCCTCGTGTTTGGCAACTTAGGAATCCTCCCCCTCGGATTGAGATTCTCCTATCTCACCTCCAAGGGGGTGAAATATTCTATTAATACTTACTATGTGTATAGAGCCAACACGACTAGGATCAACACCAGCCATAGTGGGACGGTAAAGCCTAGCATCTCGATGTTGTCGTCTTACGTCTCCCCGTTGTCGACCCGGATAGATCCTATGTACGACACGGGGTGAGATATGTGGTTTATATAGTAGGTTATCGGTAAGGTTTCACAACTCCATACTAGGTGAAAATACTACTTCACGTTATCTTTGTGACGATTACACCACAGCTAGAAATGCGTGTCAGTATTTAGTTCATAACAGGGCATTTTAGATGTGTCTGTAGGTTGATAAAGATATAAATGAGTACACAGAGAAAACAGATAGAGAATTATAAAGAGACTACGGACAAAAACAAATATGTATATTCTATGTTAAACATTTGTTGCCCTTGTGGTAGAAAAACACTCTTTTTTCCACGTAAATAATAGTTCTTATCATTTCTACATCATTAGTAATAGTGAGAAGTAGGGACAATAACACAACAATGAAGATAATCAGGCTGTTGTGCCATTGGTGTCTTTTGCCTAAACCTGCCCAGTTTTGAGTACGAGAAGTAGCTTTCGATTATTGGCTCTTCATAGTTCCAATTAAATAAATTATCTTTGAACTGTTACATGAAAACAAAGGAATACAAAAGTGCCAACAGAACTATGTGTCGAACTCAACATCGATAACATTACTAACAGAACTATCTGTCCAACTCAACATCGATAACTTACCAATAGAACTATCTGTCCAACTCAACATCGATAACATTACCAACAGAATTATCTGTCCAACTCAACATCGATAACATTACAAACAGAAGTATCTGTCCAACTCAACATCGATAACATTACCAACAGAACTATTTGTCCAACTCAACATCGATCCCCCTACCAACAGAACTATCTGTCCAACTCAGCATCGATAACATTACCAACAGAATTATCTGCCCAACTCAACATCGATAACATTCCCAACAGAATTATCTGGCCAACTCAACATCGATAGCATTACCAACGTCCAACTCAACATCGATAACGTTACCAACAGAATTATCTGTACAACTCAACATCGATAACATTGCCAACAGAACTATCTGTCCAACTCACCATCGATAGCATTACCAACAGAACTATCTGTGCAACTCAACATCGATAACATTGCCAACAGAACTATCTGTCCAACTCAGCATCGATAACATTACCAACAGAACTATTTGTCCAACTCAACATCGATAACATAAACAAGAGAACTATCTGTCCAACTCAACATCGATAACATTACCAACATAACGATCTGTACAACTCAAAATCGATAACATTACCAACAGAACTATCAGTCCAAATCAACATTGTTAACATAACATTACCAACAGAACTATCTGTCCAACTCAACATCGATAACATTACCAACGAAACTATCTGTTGAACTTAACATCGATAACATTACCAACATAATTATCTGTCCAACTCAACATCGATAACATAAGCAACATAACTATCTGTCCAACTCAACATCGATAACATTACCAACATTATTATCTGTCCAACTCAACATCGATAACATTACCAACAGAGCTATATGTACAACTCAACAACGATAACATTAGCAACAGAACTTTCTGTCCAACTCAACATCGATAACATTACCAACAGAACTATTTGTCCAACTCAACATCGATGACATTACCAACAGAACTATTTGTCCAACTCAACATCGATAACATTACCAACAGACCAACATGTATCTGTCCAATTCAATATCGATAACATAAACAAGAGAACTATCTGTCCAACTCAACATCTATAACATTACCAACAGAACTATCAGTCCAAATCAACATTGTTAACATAACATTACCAACAGAACTATCTGTCCAACTCATCATCGATAACATTACCAACAAAATAATCTGTCCAACTCAACATCGATAACATTACCAAGATTATTATCTGTCCAACTCAACATCGATAACATTACCAACAGAACTATCTGTCCAACTCAACATCGATAACATTACCAACAAAATAATCTGTCCAACTCAACATCGATAGCATTACCAACGAAACTATCTGTCGAACTTAACATCGATAACATTACCAACATAAGTATCTGTCCAACTCAACATCGATAACATAAGCAACATAACTATCTGTCCAACTCAACATCGATAACATTACAAACAGAACTATCTGTCCAACTCAACATCGATAACATTACCAAAAGAATAATCTGTCCAACTCAACATCGATAACATTACCAACAGAACTATCTGTCCAACACAACATCGATAACATTACCAACAAAATAATCTGTCAAACTCAACATCGATAGCATTACCAACGAAACTATCTGCCGAACTTAACATCGATAACATTACCAACATAAGTATATGTCCAACTCAACATCGATAACATAAGCAACATAACTATCTGTCCAACTCAACATCGATAACATTACCAACAGAACTATCTGTCCAACTCAACATCGATAACATTACCAACAGAAAAATTTGTCCAACTCAACATCGATAACATTACCAACAGAACTATCTGTCCAACTCAACACCAATAACATTAGCAACAGAACTATCTGTCCAACTCAACATTGATACCATTACCAACAGAACTATCTGTCAAACTCAACATCGATAGCATTACCAACAAAACTATCTGTCGAACTTAACATCGATAACATTACCAACAGAATTATCTGTCAAACTCAACATCGATAACATTACCAACACAACTATCTGTCCAACTCAACATCGATAACATTACAAACAGAACTATCTGTCCAACTCAACATCGATAACATTACAAACAGAACTATCTGTCCAACTCAACATCGATAACATTACCAACAGAACTATCTGTCCAACTCAACATCAATAACATTAGCAACAGAACTATCTGTCCAACTCAACATCGATACCATTACCAACAGAACTATCTGTCAAACTCAACATCGATAGCATTACCAACGAAACTATCTGTCGAACTTAACATCGATAACATTACCAACAGAATTATCTGTCCAACTCAACATCGATAACATTACCAACACAACTATCTGTACATCTCAACATCGATAGCATTACCAACAGAACTATCTGTCAAACTCAACATCGATAGCATTACCAACGAAACTATCTGTCCAACTCAACATCGATAACGTTACCAACAAAATAATCTGTCCAACTCAACATCGATAACATTACCAACAGAATTATCTGTCGAACTTAGCATCGATAACATTACCAACCGACTTATCTGTCCAACTCAACATCGATAACATTACCAACATAACTATCTGTCCATCTCAACATCGATAGCATTACCAACAGAACTATCTGTCGAACTTAACATCGATAACATTACCAACAGAATTATCTGTCCAACTCAACATCGATAACATTACCAACATAACTATCTGTCCAACTCAACATCGATANCGCCAGAACTATCTGTCCAACTCAACATCGATAACATTACCAACAGACCTACATGTATCTGTCCAATTCAATATGGATAACATTAACAACAGTCCTATCTGTCCAACTCAACATCGATAACATTACCAACATAACAATCTGTACAACTCAAAATCGATAACATTAGCAACATATCTATCTGTCCGACTCCGCATCGATTACATTACCAACAGAACTATCAGTCCAAATCAACATTGTTAACATAACATTACCAACAGAACTATCTGTCCTTACCAACAGAACTATCTGTCCAACTCAACATCAATAACATTAGCAACAGAACTATCTGTCCAACTCAACATCAATAACATTAGCAACAGAACTACAGTTGTGGGATCGCACAACGTTACACGATGTGCGGTGTGCGCACGATGTGTGCACGGTGTGTGAACGGTGTGTGCACGATGGGCGAACGATAAAAAGCTGAACGATCATTGCTTGCGCACAGATGTGCGCACGATGGACGGTCGTTGTGCGATAACAATCGTGGTTGGTGTAAATTGAGGAATACCTAAACAATTAATACGATTTCGTGTTTAAACATATAAACTTGATGTTTACGTATGCTTCTATATATTCTAGCAACATCTATAAACTTATCTTTTTGTCTATATATTCTTATATTTAGGAATTGTTTTTTCTGTGTTTTTAAACAAACTTAATCGACACATGTAAAATTACAACACAATCCCGTATACAGGTAAACATAACCACTTTGTACATGTACCTGTACCGTAGTTTTCTCCCCGCCTGGGGCATTTACGTAACTCATCGGGTAATGCCGGGGTGTGAAAATCCAGGTGAATGGGAGCTATAGGCAAACGAATGCAAATAACAAATACTATTCATTACGGTAAAACGGTATCGCATATCAGCTCTGTGTGTCAGGCACTGGTCAGGTAAAACTCCGGACACTCATACAATTGTTATTTACCTGTTCTGTTACCTTGGAGCGAAACCCATCCTTGACAGCCTAACAGTCGCTGTAATACTGTGTAACACGCATTGTGAAATTGTATAATCTTGATTATTGTGATGAGAAATTACAGATATATACACAGTGTACATTAGCGCATACAAGCCTTCCGTATTTTTGTCATTCCGTAATTTTGATCTACAAATGATACCAAATCGCACAGTTGTGCGGAGAGAAGCGCACAACGGGGCGAACGATTACTAAATCTCACAGTTGTGCGCACCATGTGTGAACGATGTGCGGACGGTGTGTGAACGATGTATGCACGGTATGCGCACGCTATTTTTGGTGCGTTGTGCGGTCCCACAACTGTATTTATCCAACTCATCATCGATAACATTACCAACAGAACTATCTGTCCAACTCAACATCGATACCATTACCAACAGAACTATCTGTCAAACTCAACATCGATAACATTACAAACGAAACTATCTGTCGAACTTAACATCGATAACATTACCAACAGAATTATCTGTCCAACTCAACATCTATAACATTACCAACATAACTATCTGTACATCTCAACATCGATAGCATTACCAACAGAAATATCTGTCCAACTCAACATCGATAACATTACCAACAGAATAATCTGTCCAACTCAACATCGATAACATTACCAACATAACTATCTGTCCATCTCAACATCGATAGCATTACCAACAGAACTATCTGTCGGACCTAACATCGATAACATTACCAACAGAATTATCTGTCCAACTCAACATCGATAACAAAAGCAACATAACTATCTGTCCAACTCAACATCGATAACATAAGCACCATAACTATCTGTCCAACTCAACATCGATAACATTACCAACAGAGCTATCTGTACAACTCAACAACGATAACATTACCAACAGAACTTTCTGTCCAACTCAACATCGATAACATTACCAAAAAACTAGGAATAAATGTCAACAGAACCATCTGTCCAATTCAACATCAATAACATTACTAATATTACTATCTGGCCAACTCAACATCGATTCAATTACCAACAAATAAGGAATAAGGGAAATATTTAAACAGAGAGACATGAAAAGTACTTAGATAATAAGACCAAAAGTTCCTGAAAAATAGGCATGATATTCATGTATAGGCATAATCACACGATTAATACTTAACATATTAGCTGTCAAATCTTATTAACATTACTCTGCTCATCTGTAACCAACTCACGATAAGTAACCTTAGCATCACTCCTCCTTCATTGTCCTTTGTTTCGTACTGTTTGCACTTTCAGTCCTGTAAGATGTGGTGACGTCCTACTGAAAGCTTGGGAGTTGTTTACCTGCCAAATGACTAACATATCTGGACGAACACGCTACGTTGATGCAGTAATACGTTAGTAATATTTTAAATAAATATGGAGATAAACTGTTGCTTACTAGAAGTGGCATGGTTTCTTTTGTGGTTTTGCCATCATCCTTGGTTAAACATATAGGTAAGTATATAGGTGGAAAAAACCCTTTAAATTTAGTAGAAATAATTGTTTTTTGTTGGACCGCTATCGAGGAACGTATGTCCGACCTTAATCACAAACAATTTAATATGAACCTGTAAAAAACTTCTGTAGAATCTATATTCTTTATCTTTATATAGCAGTCATCTATTAAAACCTCTCAAAAATGTATACGTCTCTCCTAATTCTATTTGCATCACCCCTGAAAGTTGTGTTATTTAATGCTTGAAAACTCGGATATAAATATCTTATCGATAGGCATCAGAAATATAAAATGTATGTCAATCATGTAGAAATCCATACAAAACTTTGACGTTCTAGAAATAATTGTTTACCTTAACATTTTCGTCAATTTATAATCAAAATGAACCCTCATCAATTACAGAAAAAATATTAAGGTAGGTTAGCACAACATCGCTAGTCAGAAAAGGTACAGTGATGTTAAATTAGTCCCTAATATATGCCTTTGTCTTCACATACTTTGCTAAATAATTGGTACAAGAATACTTTGAAAGATCGGTAGTGCAATCCCTGTACCTGTTGTTTAGTTTGTTATTCATATAAATCGCCTTTCTACAGCGACTTTGAAGTAGGTCGATTTACAAAACGGAATTATGTATCCAGCTGTAATTAAAAGGTTGTCTTAAGAGTGTCAGGATCTGCTTTCATACCGTTTACCTTCTAGAACTTTAGTTAAAAGACATCACTGTCTCATCTGTGTCAGCTTGATATCTCGACATTTACATTATTCTACAGTACGACAATAATTATCATCAAACCGTAACAATTTTGATTGCATGACAAAACTATTATTTTTATGAAGCCTCGTCCTGCTTAGTCCAAAGTCAAGTATTCGTATCATGATTGGTTTGATAGATGCATCATGTTTATAAATAGGTTTTGCATTCCTACTGGCAGTCAATATTATAGCACTAATGATGAAATTACGATTTTCTTTTTATAAAATTATGCAGTGTTATCAAATTGGACTTATTCTTGACGTAAATATTAGAACTCCAATAGTAAATAACAGTTTGTGATAGTGTTACCTTTCCTTGGAATTGACGAACATAATTACTGTAAGGGGACATATGTATGTTTTGAAACAATACCCACTCCATCATTTTAATCACGTCGTTGCCATCCTTCACATTTCTCCTCAGTGATTCCACTAGTGTGTCACTAGCATGGTCTATCAATGGGACCATCTGTTGAAATATGATTAATTAGTTTTCTTTTTTTATGCAGTATAGTATTACTTCCATAACATTTCTTCTCAATGAGTTGCATTAAAAGCACTCTTTCCCGCCAGATTTATTTATTTAATTTTCCTTGTGACAAAAAAATAACTACAGTAGCTTCACTAACGGCAAAAAATGTCAATAACCTTATTTACGTATGTGACGACTTTAATTTCACAATCGTTAACGACCTTTTCTTCTATTATTACAAGCCAATCTCCCTGCTTCTATAATTATATTATAAATTATTATTAAACTCCAAAGTCGAGTATTCGTATCAGGATTGTTTTGATAGATGCATTATGTTGATAAATTTAACCCGAGTGTCTGCAATCTAAGGCGGACATAATATACCGTTGTCTTATTGGTCTGATTACTAGGCTATATAGACATCGTTTTGTCTGTAACTTTGTACTAGACTATACAGACATCGTTTTGCCTGAAATCTTTACTAGGCTATATGGACATGGCTTTGTCTGTAATTTTGTACTATGCTATACGGACATCGTTTTGCCTGAAATCTTTACTAGGCTATATGGACATGGCTTTGTCTGTAATTTTGTACTATGCTATACGGACATCGTTTTGCCTGAAATCTTTACTAGGCTATATGGACATGGCTTTGTCTGTAATTTTGTACTAGGCTATATAGACATCGTTTTGCCTGTAATCTTTACTAAGCTAAATGGACCTCGTTTTGTCTGTAATTTTGTACTAGGCTGTATGGATCTCGTTTTTGTCTGTAATCTTGTACTATGCTATATAGACATCGTTTTGCCTGTAATCTTTACTAAGCTATATGGACCTCGTTTTGTCTGTAATCTTGTACTAGGCTGTATGGATCTCGTTTTTGTCTGTAATCTTGTACTAGGCTGTATGGATCTCGTTTTGCCTGTAATCTTGTACTAGGCTATATAGACCTCGTTTTGTCTGTAATATTTACTAGGCTATATAGTCCTTGTTTTGCCTGTAATTTTGTACTATACTATATAGACCTCGTTTTGCCTGTAATCTTCACTAAGCTTAATAGACCTCGTTTTGCCTGTAATCTTTACTAAGCTATATGGACCTCGTTTTGTCTGTAATCTTGTACTAGGCTGTATGGACCTCGTTTTGTCTGTATTCTTGTACAAGGCTATATGGACCTCGTTTTGTCTGTAATCTTGTACTAGGCTGTATGGACCTCGTTTTGTCTGTATTCTTGTACTAGGCTATATGGACCTCGTTTTTCCTGTAATCTTTACAAGGCTATATAGACCTTGTTTTGTCTGTAATATTTACTAGGCTATATAGACCTCGTTTTGTCTGTAATATTTACTAGGCTATATAGTCCTCGTTTTGTCTGTAATTTTGTACTAGGCTATATAGACATCGTTTTGCCTGTAATCTTCACTAAGCTTAATAGACCTCGTTTTGCCTGTAATCTTTACTAAGCTATATGGACCTCGTTTTGTCTGTAATCTTGTACTAGGCTGTATGGACCTCGTTTTGTCTGTATTCTTGTACAAGGCTATATGGACCTCGTTTTGTCTGTAATCTTGTACTAGGCTGTATGGACCTCGTTTTGTCTGTATTCTTGTACTATGCTATATGGACCTCGTTTTTCCTGTAATCTTTACAAGGCTATATAGACCTTGTTTTGTCTGTAATATTTACTAGGCTATATAGACCTCGTTTTGTCTGTAATATTTACTAGGCTATATAGTCCTCGTTTTGTCTGTAATTTTGTACTAGGCTATATAGACATCGTTTTGCCTGTAATCTTCACTAAGCTTAATAGACCTCGTTTTGCCTGTAATCTTTACTAAGCTATATGGACCTCGTTTTGTCTGTAATCTTGTACTAGGCTGTATGGACCTCGTTTTGTCTGTATTCTTGTACAAGGCTATATGGACCTCGTTTTGTCTGTAATCTTGTACTAGGCTGTATGGACCTCGTTTTGTCTGTATTCTTGTACTATGCTATATGGACCTCGTTTTTCCTGTAATCTTTACAAGGCTATATAGACCTTGTTTTGTCTGTAATATTTACTAGGCTATATAGACCTCGTTTTGTCTGTAATATTTACTAGGCTATATAGTCCTCGTTTTGTCTGTAATTTTGTACTAGGCTATATAGACATCGTTTTGCCTGTAATCTTCACTAAGCTTAATAGACCTCGTTTTGCCTGTAATCTTTACTAAGCTATATGGACCTCGTTTTGTCTGTAATCTTGTACTAGGCTGTATGGACCTCGTTTTGTCTGTATTCTTGTACAAGGCTATATGGACCTCGTTTTGTCTGTAATCTTGTACTAGGCTGTATGGACCTCGTTTTGTCTGTATTCTTGTACTAGGCTGTATGGACCTCGTTTTTCCTGTAATCTTTACAAGGCTATATAGACCTCGTTTTGTCTGTAATATTTACTAGGCTATGTAGTCCTCGTTTTGTCTGTAATTTTGTACTAAACTATATAGACATCGTTTTACCTGTAATCTTTATTAGGCTATATGGACATGGCTTTGTCTGTAATTTTGTACTAGGCTATATAGACATCGTTTTGCCTGTAATCTTTACTAAGCTAAATAGACCTCGTTTTGCCTGTAACACTAGAGCAGGGAAATTCGCCACCCTGTGACGAAAATGCAATATTATATTATAATACATAAGATCTGACGTAAATAACGTTATCTTAGTCGTCAGCACAGTTAAAGCCTTCAGATATTTTGACAAGAAGTGGTATGAGAAGGGAAACAATATTTTATTTATCAAACCAGTTATGAAATATCTTGTAGCACAACGAATCTTATAAACTTGGTCTTCGCGACGGACATCTCGTCAACTAAACTCATTAATCTGAGGCAATTTATTTGTTATTTAGTGAAAAAATCATTATATACACATTGCAAATATCCATACCTCAACGTTAATTGCAGTTATTGGTCGACTGAGTCGTCATCGCAAGTAAATTGATTTTCTACAAGTGTACTTTGGTACTTACAATGTACTGACGATCCAATGTGTGTATGGAAATGACGATCGGAAAGATCCGATCTTTTGAAAGTGTTGTTTGCGTCTTGCATTCAACCATCTTACAACACTTAAAGAAGATCATTGAAAACCCTGGATCCTCTCATCCGGACCCGATGAAAAATATAATGTTGGGCAGCGATTTGGAAGTTTATAGTTGTTCAGGAATGAGTCTTTATTGCGTATCATTTAAATTGACATCATCTCAGCCGATATCAGCCATGTTTTTCAAACAACATCAATCAGTTTCTTCAAGTTACAGAAAATTAGCTACCAAAACTAAAATAAGCCATGTAATTCAATGTTAACCATTGTTACACACACACACATTTGGAGCTGTTCGTATCAGTACGACTAGTGTAACATAAACATACAAAACTTTTACATTTAAACACTTAGATTACTTGTAAATTAGTAAAATGTTTGAAGGTTGCGACACTGCCTGCACCTTTGAGCAAAACAACGGAAGTCCTGATGACGTCACAAATGTTGTTGCGTGACGTCATTCAGGCGTGTTTACAACAATGTTTATTTATCGGCATTTCAGTCAAATCTTCTTCTGTACTGGTGCTCGTCGGCATTTTGATACATGCGTTTTTGGACAAATTATTAACCGAAACCCTTACTAATGTGACGAATGTGCCTGAACTTGCCTATTGTTTTGTCTCCAATCGTTGTTTTTCAGTTTTGTTAACCACTTGTACAGTTAAAACCCCTTTCCTTTTAGAGCCACACGGGTTAGCTGTTTACTTGATCTCCTCCAGTTTGAGTTTTACAGTTTTCGGTTTTAACAATCCCAGCTTCATCATCTCAGGGGGAATCTGAAGTTTAAACGAGTAAACAATAGAACATTTCCAGATAGCCTCAGGTAAATAAGCATGTCTCTACCTCTCGGATTATATTTACATTTCATCCGCATAACACAATTTAACAGTTTTACAACAGTCTTTGAAGCCGAAAGTAGAATTCCGTTTCAATTTAGTTACTGTTTAATTGTTCATCCTCTGTCTATATAGGTAATATCTTTATTTGAAGAATTCATTGAACATAGCCGATGGATACAGCCTTTTTTCCATCCAGGATTGTTTATTTAAAACAATTAAATAAACAAATACATAAAAAATAAAATTGTTACCTGCGTTTCGCTAGAAATGGAAATCCGGAAATTACGTATGACTTTTGCAAGTGACAGTTTCAACTCCATCTGAACAAGTCTCATGCCAATACATATCCGTGGTCCGTATCCGAAAGGAAGAAACGTCATAGGATCATAGCTGTCCTTCTCCGCAAATCTGCAATGTTATGTTGATGATACTTGTAGTATCTTTTAGCAGAATAAACATTACCCCGACATACGTAATACCGTCAAACCTTACGTCTATAGTGCTAGTCTTTATCGGTATTCATTTATCTCAACAAAGGTAGCTACACCGAGGTAGTCATTTGGGATTCATATCAGACGTTCACCCAAAGTCATTGAGAGGGACCTAATATTAGGGCAATTATCAGTTCATTGTTAGATACAATTTCAATATACCTTTCCGGGATGAATTTTTCCGGATCTCTCCAGTTGTCCGGATCGTGGTGTATACCATATATTGGTACACTGATGTTCATGCCAGCTGGGATCTTGATACCATTAACCTCCGTATCTTTCAAGCAGACCCTGTCAGTCCTGCAGCAATACCATTTATTATAATATTGAGTGATAGTGTCATCGACCCTGCTTACCAACCTTCTGACTTTCCGGTATATGTCCTGTTCTCAATAACGGAGATGCTGTTCCAAATGTTCGCAATTAAAATTAGAAGTAAAACTTTGAACTTTTAAAACGAACCGCTTATGCTAAAATGAAGGGACATCAATGCCTGCTACTTTGATTGAAAGATCATGTTTTATAATATTAAACAGTCATCCTTACCGTGTGGCAGGAGGGCTGATGCGGAGTGTTTCGTTAATGACCATTTCGAGGTACTCGACATCACGAATATTGTCATAAGTCATTGTTTTCTGTGGAACATAAATCCATTGATGTAACAGTCTATCGTCAAGACTTCAGATACCAACAACCAAAACTATTCACAAAACTAAAAACAAAATTACTCCACAATGCTTAAAAAATTGTTCAAGTCAATTAGCCAATCAATAATACAGTTTAGAAATTGCACATACCTTAATCATCATTTAATCAAATCAATTTCACTGTGCCAAAATTGTATAATGTTCTTAAAAACAAATAATGCTTCATTTATTGAAGGATACATTGTTCAGCCAGTTGTGTGGAATATTAAGGCCCTAATGCTTAAAGGTGTGAAATAACAAGTCAAAGGATTAAATTGTTTTATTCTCTAATGATTCTTAAATTACTTAACTTACGGAGCCTATCTTGTCCAATAATTCCTGGCGCAGTTTATCCTGGTACTCTGGGTACATAGCCAGATAGTATGATGCCATAGACAATGTTATTGTTGTAGTCTCATAGCCAGCAAAGAAAAACGTTTCGGCATTCCCGAGAATTTCATCAAATGTGATACCTTTTTAAAAAAGAACGAAACATATAAAACATATATATATATATATGTATATACAAACCATATGCCTTCAGTTTCCGATGTCAGTAAATACACACGAACTTTGTCTCGATTATGGCAAAGGAATACAGCATGATAGGAGTAGCATTTGATGCAAACTTCTACTCTTCCGGATATGCGTTTTACTATTTGTTATCTTATTTATTTATTTTTTATTTTTTTTAAACAGGTACAGTATGCTTTAACTGTAGACAGCTGTTGGCTATGACTCATCGGTGATGCTAGGGTCAAAAGAGACGGAAATCCACAAATCGTAATTCGTCTAAACTACTGTTGTACAGTGTAACAAGGAGGTTTCGGGAAAGAAATTTGGTATATCAATTTGAGGGAAAAAAAGAGTATTATCGGTTCATCTAAAACCAATAATGAGGTAAGTGGGTTAGCATTACCTTTACCACTACTCAAAAGAGATATGTATGGCTATCAATGTGATAACAAACCTTGGGGTCGGGATTTAAGTAATACATATGCAAGAAAACACACTTGTGCTTTTCTAACAAATCAGAAAGCACTTATTTATTGCGCGGACGAATATATTCACGAGTGCGCGGAGTAGACTTTGATATTTTTTTGCAAATACCAAGAACTTTTCAGTTTGCCATGACAAGGGGATTTCCATAAAAAGTAGTTCCGGCTAGTAGGTAAATACAACATTCCGTATTGCACACGTGATTCAACAGGTATGTGATAAAAATACAGATTCTATAATATTGTTTATAGATACAACATATTCAAGATTAGGAATGCACCATGCTGCTGTTTCATTTGTCTTGCTTAAACACAGATTCTCTTGAATGAATATTCCAACTTCAACTGAAATAATACCGTTTAAACGGTTACGTTAATAAATATTATGTTAGGACAAAGCAAATACTCGTCACTAAAATGAACCCAGGGTCATTGTTTATTTTACAGTAGGAGGTAACAAATTAGTGAGTTAAAAGTTTAAAAAAAAAAAAAAAAAAGTACCTACCTGGGGTCTGAACCCGGGAACGTGCCTGAGTGCTGACGCAGAGTATTTCTTTTTAAATTTCAGATCACCTTAATTTAAAAATACACAATGCTATACAAACCTTTCCTAGACCAGGATGTGGATGGTTTCTTTACAGAAATGTATTCATTGTCATCCTCCTCGTCCGAATCTTCCTTTTCATATTGGGCATTTTTCATTAATTGAAGGAAATCTACACGACTCTGAAAATAATCAATCATAGAGTTATAGATATGTTTAAACACCACATTTAAGATATATGCATATGTTTTAATACCGGATTTCGTAAGATATCTTTAGACACTGGTACATGACCAATCTGTTTTTAAAAAATCCATTCCAGATAGTTAAAGCGTAAATTAAACTAAAGCAAACCAATTTCACAACTTCTTGATAGAATCACTAGGGTAGAAAGTAATATTAACAACAATAAAAGCAGCCCAATCATAACATGAACAAATCGATAGATTTATAAATTATTCAGGGTCAAATAAACTTGAAAATGTGTCCCTATGACATATATAATATACAATGTTTTTAAATCAACAGTTCTCCTCGGAAGTAACTGTAGACGATGCTGTACTATTTGAGAGCTCACATACATGTAGCATACCTTTGCATTCCCAGGTATAATCCTACCCTTTACCATCCTCGATATCCAAGGGTTACGCTCACTTGCGCTCTCTACATCCCTAGAATATGTCAAAGCAACATTGAAGGCTCAGTGTGCGCCACCTTGTTGATGTGACAAGAAGACTAATTCGATCCTTTGATGAACATCAAAATAATTTTGCGGTCACGTAACGGTAAAAATTGACAGGCTTTGAAGTCGAGAGTCTCTCCTTTGTAATCTTCAAAGGACAGGTATCACCCTAGCGATTGGTCAGGTTTTCTTTTTACCTGAGACCAATCAAACAGCAGGCCGCGTGTCTTCAATTTTTCTATGCCATATTCCAGGGGTTTAGAGAGCGAACGTGAGCGTAACACCTGGATATCGAGGATGACCCTTTACCAGGCAAGTAATTTCTAAAATGTCGGTGCTTCTTTCGATACAACAACCGGAAGAGATAGTCAAAGGTTAACAATCCAAAACTAGAGAGCACTATCAGTTTGGAATAAAGCAATGATACATTTCAAGCAGAAATCGTCACCATAGCTAACAATTTATATTACCTTGTCCCCTGCAATGCGTGCAGCAAGAAGTGTAGTTGTAACTCTGCGGAAAAAAGCCTGAATATCTTTATCTAGGAAAGACCATCCCATGAGAGGCATAAGGAAATGGAGTTTTGGCAAAAATACTGTAAATAACAAAACGGATAACGTATAGTCTCATTAGATCAAAGCATGCATATATCGTGTATGAAAGCTAGTAATTCTTGCGATTAAAAACAATGATACAACTTACTCAAGACTAAGATGAGTGGAGAGGCCAGTTTCAAATTCAAAAATTTTCTAGCGTTGGTAACGAATTCATCATTTGGGTTGTTTTGTGAATCTATTTGAATACCGAAAGCTGTAGAACAGATCACATCCATAGTGTAGCCTCCATATACTCTAGAATCAAACATAAGATTATTTCAGACGAACACAAAAATAATAAATATATATAAAAATAAAATAGAACATTAAGAAGAAGACACGATTTGTTATTCTTTTCATTCCTACTTGAACTACTGTCAGACAATATTATTATAACACAAACGATTAATTTACCACCTTTTAACAAATCATATAGTATTATCATATTGGACTTGTTAGTGATGTTAACATTAGAACTCCCATCGTAAATAACAGTTTGAACTACAAGCGTAGATGAAAAATTGTGATATTGGTTACCTTTCCTTGGAATAGATGAAAAGACAACTGTTATGGGGCAGTAAAGAAATAGGTAAAAGTCTATCAAATATATATGTTCTGAAACAATACCCACTCCATCATTTCAATCACGTCGTTGCCACCCTTCACATTTCTCATCAGTGATTCAACAAGTGTGTCACTAGCGTGGTCTATCAAGGGGGCCATCTGTTAAAATATGATTATTTTCATTTTTTTATGCAGTATAAAATACACTTCCATATCATTTTTTTCTCTGTGAGTGGCATTTAAAAGAACTCTTTCCCGTCAGTTTTATTTATTAAATTTCCTTTATGATAAAAATATTAACTATAAAAACTTCATTAACGGCAAAAAACGTCAATAATATGTGTGACGACTTAAACGTCAATAATGTGTGTGACGACTTAAACGACAATAATGTGTGTGACGACTTAAACGTCAATAATGTGTGTGACGACTTATGTCACACTCGTTAACGACCTTTTATCTCTGGTGTAACCCCCCCTCCCCCTTGCTTCAAGAATTTCCATTTCATCTTTGATTCGCATTTCGAAAGTATCATGTTTGTCCTGTCAATCAATAATCTTAGCCTCAGTTGGGTTTTTTTTATCAGAAAATACTTTCTATAGCTACAATGAAGAAGTTTTTAAAAGACATGGTCATAACCATGTTTCCAACTTTGACATTTCAATATATGATTGAATAAAGATTCACAGTGTTGATATCGTCAAATATACAGGATCAAGATGTTATAAAAACTGTAACATATGGTTCTCCTCCGGATTTTGGAGAAGTTTATGATGCAAATACTGAAAATCGTTGTCACTTTACAAGGAGTATCTGCAGAATCAAAGTTGATGGGGGGAAAAACCGTGACAAAAATCAACACAAACAAACCGTGCATTAACCCGAAATGTTTAAATGAGACAAGCACAATGATAGCACCTACCTTAACTATTCAAAAGGTAGTCTAGAGTCTAGAATAGTACTTTCTATTTGTTTGAATTATTGTTATTATTAAACTGACTATGTTCTCTAAGATATTGCTATATTCCACCTTTATTATGTCAACATTCATGAATCTCACGGATAAAATTGATTTCATAAAATACCTTAAAGGTTTTGTTTTTTGACAGGATAAGAAGAACTTACTTTACGCAGTTTCCCAGTGGAGAATGCGGGAGTTATCTTGCTACGCACGTGTCTCCAGTGATCTCCACTTAGGTTGTTGATACCTGTATCCACGTCTCCATTGAATCCTTTAAACACCTAGATAACAAACAGTATATGATTTTAAGCTTTGAATCATTGTAAGGTGACATGTATTTAACGTTGTATTACCTTGCTTTTTATCATGGAATGTGTGATTTAATTCCACACAGGTAAAACTGTTTCATGTTTAGAGGCTATTCAGATAATGAACGTTTTTCAGTACAATATATAAAGTGATGATTGTCTCTTGAATAAAAATCGATATTTTCATGTGAATAATATATATTTGAAGTCGAGTTTATTAGGTAATATTAAAACATTAAAAAACTAAATTATGTCACGTGTTATCGTTTGGAGTTCGAAGAGGGGGATGGTGCAAGGCTTTCGACTAACGATATCACAGTAAAAGCAAGATCACTGATCGATTGTGTTACATAAATGTTCATGAAATACTAGTTTAGGTATGAATTATCTGCTGCAGCTTAAATCTGTAAATTTGTAATGTTGTAAAGGCTTTAAGAGATACTTATCCTGTTTGCTATATAGACATGGATATTTCATTCTAAGGAGACTTTAAGTGGCCGTATGGGGCAATATAATGTTTTTTTTACATTGATTTTGCTTTCTGTATCTAACAAACACAATTTTTCAAAAATATGCTTCCCTTTTTTATAATGCTAGTAATACTCATCAACAATACGACCCATATAATCACTCGTGAAAAGGATATTATGAAGCATATATATTGGTTTTTATTATTACTATTAACACCTTACTATTCGATCCGTAAAGTTAGCGAATTCTTTCACAAGAATTATTCTCAGCATCTCCTTGTCCCCTATTTCAATCGTCATTGGCGATAATCCACCATAAAATCTACAGAGGAAGCAAAGCAAAGGTGTAACAAAACTAGTCACAGTGTACAATGTTTCTATTAAAAATGTTAACAAAGATTTAGAGAAAAAATAACTTACTTGAATAACGAGAACTAATTTGTGGAACAATGACCAGAACAGCGTGTGTGTTTAGCGTGTCTTGTTTAATTTGTTGTGTTTATCAAAAATTGTCTATAGCGTGTTGTGTATGCTATTTTGTGTACAGCGGGTAGCGTATATCGTTTATTGTTTACATTTTGTATATAGTATGTTGTTTCTATCAAATTGTGTGTATAACGCATTGTGTATATTTTATTATATAAAGCATGTAGCGGATATCATGTTGTGTGCAGCTTGTGTATAGTGTGTGGTGTGCCGTTTATAGCATGTTGTCTTTGGCATGTTGCAAAGAGCATGTTATGTACAGCTTGGTGTGCAAAGCATTTTACTTATTCATGGAAGCAAAGTACGGTCGGTTTATAAGCAAAGATTGATCAATGCATTACTAATAAAAATGATTTTATACGTATATTCCAAAGGAAAGACTTTATAGATTTGGTACTGAAACTGAAAAGACGCCAATTTTACATTACAGAAAAGCAAACAAAATGAAATGTTACTGACATTTTTGTTAATACATCTCTTCGGTACACGGGTGTTAAGGCGTTAAGACCTGACGATATAATTTGTACAGCCGTAGGATAAACACAACTTTTAGGAAAAGGAATAATGACAGGACTCTTGAAACCTCTATCTAAAAATAATATTTCATAATTTTATGACATTTTTGTAATGATACCAAACAACGCTTATTTTAAACAGTAAACATCTCAGAAATTGAACAAAGGTGTCGGGAAGAATAAACGATTGTCTTTTTTTTTAAATCGTCAAATTGTGGTCCAGGGAGACAATGTCAATGTAATAAGTATTGATTACCTACCCGTAAACCTTTCCATACTTCCTCATACAATCCATTTGGAACTTTTGAAATCCCTGCAACACAAATCGTACAAAGGTCAAGGTCAAGTATTAGGTAAATAAACGTTTATGCGTTGTTTTCATTTACATGGAACTTTTGAAATCCCTGCAACACAAACCGTACAAAGCCAAAGTCAAAGATTAGGTTAATCAACGTGTTTACGTTGTTATGATTAACAAATAATCCCACCCAATATCAACACCAACAAAATGGCTCTCCTACATCAACGTTCTACACTGCTCTCAAAGTCTTCCCTTTGATTATCGTCGTTTGACTCATTTTACAGGGGACGGAGGTGGTCAAGTGGTTGAGGCGTCTGACATTCTGCTACCACTTGCCCTCCACCACTGGGTCGCAGGTTCGAGGCCTACTTAGGGCAGTCGCCAGGTACTGGCCGTAGATCGGTGTTTTTTCTCCGGGAACTCCGGCTTTTCTTAGCAACAAAAACCTGGCACGTCCTTTGATGACCATAGCTGTTAATTTATAAATAATAGGACAGTGGGCAGATAACCGACGACTTATTATATTTTACCCTTATTTGGTAGCTCTATCGACTATACGAAACATGAAAACATAAATATCACTATGTTATAGTTTCGTACCTTAATTCTCATGTGATCAATACCACATAGGTATATATCATAACTACCATATCAAGCAATATGATAATTAAGTACATTTAATCAATCTGCTAGAGACGTAATACGGATCTTTATAACCTCTTTACTGGACATTTATAGCACGCTGAGGCCCCGTCATAATCCCAAACTGTAGTGTTCCCGCATTCCTTTATTGCTATGTTACCTTGTTGAAATCGGTATTGAAATATTCTATTTCTATACTATAAACAAACCCTCATAAGTTTATATTAGCAAAGCAAATATAAATCACCTTCGCATCAACAATCGGCAATCAACTAGGAAATCAGCATTGAAGTATATATTTGTTTTTGAAAATTCTGCAAACGCGTTGATTCGTACATAACATTATATGTACGCCGAAATAAATTATGATCAGTATATGCTAATATATTACCTTCGTATTAATGACCGACAATTCACTAAGCAGTGAAGTACATATAGACATGAACGTTACATCATAGGTAAACAATACACTAGCAGATATGTATTTCCTTCGTATTCGGCGAATCACTACAGAAAGTAATGACAATATATTTATAAAAAACTATAAGATTGTGTTATTAAAGAAACATAAGATATAATTATAGTTGAAAAGTAATCAGTATAAACATAGGGTTATATTCTGTCTAAAAGCACCACTCACCCCCGTATTGATTTCAATGAGACTGCCAATGATTGGCCAGGGTGCTGGTCCTGGGATGTTGAGTTTCTTAAAGGTTCCATGGTGACGACTCATCATACTAAAATCAATGTAAAATGCACCAATTTCTCCTTGTCCGTTCTAACTATGTCAACGCTCTTCGTGAAAGTTCGTGAATATAAAAGCATTTCGTTGGCAGATACTATAGATAATGTTGGCAGTGAATAAGGATATTGTTGGTTGTAAATATACATAAGGTATCAATATAACTGATTATAAGCTGACAAGGTATCTATACAACTGATTATAAGCTGACAAGGTACCAATACAACTGATTATAAGCTGACAAGGTATCAATACAACTGATTATAAGCCGACAACGTATCAATACAACTGATAACAAGCTGACAAGGTATCAATACAACTGATTATAAGCTGACAATGTACCAAAACAATTGATTTTAAGTTGACAAGGTACCAGTACAACTGATTATAAGTTGACAAGGTATCAATCCAACTGATTACAAGCTGACAATGTAACAACACAGCGGATTATAAGCTGACAATGTACAGTGTAACAATACAACTGATTATAAGCTGACAATGTATCAATACAACTAATTATTAGCTGACAAGGTATCAATACAACTGATTACAAGCTGACAAGGTATCAATACTACTGATTACAAGCTGACAAGGTAACAACACAGCGGATTATAAGCTTACAATGTACAATGTAACAATACAACTGATTATAAGCTGACAATGTATCAATACAACTGATTATAAGCTGACAAGGTAACAACACAGCGGATTATAAGCTTACAATGTACAATGTAACAATACAACTGATTATAAGCTGACAATGTATCAATACAACTGATTGCACGCTAACAATGTATCAATACAACTGATTACAAGCTGACAAGGTATCAATACAACTGATTACAAGCTGACAAGGTATCAAAACAACTGATTACAAGGTGACAGGATATCAATACAACTCATTATCAGCTGACAAGGTATCAATACAACTGATTACAAGCTGACAAGGTATCAAAACAACTGATTACAAGCTGACAAGGTACCAATACAACTGATTACAAGCTGACAATGTACCAATACAACTGATTATTAACTGACAAGGTATCAATACAACTGATTACAAGCTGACAAGGAATCAATACAACTGATTACAAGCTGACAAGGTACCAATACAACTGATTCGAAGTTGACAAGGTATCAATACAACTGATTATAAGCCGACAAGGAATCAATACAACTGATTACAAGCTGACAAGGTTTCAATACAACTGATTACAAGCTGACAAGGTATCAATGCAACTGATTACAAGCCGACAAGGTATCAAAACAACTGATTACAAGCTGACAAGGTACCAATACAAATGATTACAAGCTGACAATGTACCAATACAACTGATTATTAACCGACAAGGTATCAATACAACTGATTACAAGCTGACAAGATACCAATACAACTGATTACAAGCTGACAAGGTACCAATACAACTGATTACAAGCTGACAAGGTACCAATACAAATGATTACAAGCTGACAATGTACCAATACAACTGATTATTAACTGACAAGGTATCAATACGACTGATTACAAGCTGACAAGGTATCAATGCAACTGATTACAAGCTGACAAGGTATCGAAACAACTGATTACAAGCTGACAAGGTACCAATACAACTGATTACACGCTGACAATGTACCAATACAACTGATTATTAACCGACAAGGTATCAATACAACTGATTACAAGCTGACAAGGAATCAATACAACTGATTACAAGCTGACAAGGTATCAAAACAACTGATTACAAGCTGACAAGGTACCAATACAACTGATTACAAGCTGACAAGGTATCAATACAACTGATTATAAGCTGACAAGGTATCAATACAACTGATTACATGCTGACAATGTACCAATACAACTGATTGTAAGTTGACAAGGTACCAGTACAACTGATTATAAGCTGACAAGGTATCAATACAACTGATTACAAGGTGACAATGTACCAAAACAATTGATTTTAAGTTGACAGTGTAACAATACAACTGATTATAAGCTGACAAGGTACCAATACAACTGATTCCAAGTTGACAAGGTATCAATACAACTGATTGTAAGTTGACAAGATATCAATACAACTGATTACAATCTGACAAGGTATCAATGCAATTGATTGCATGTTGACAAGGTATCAATGCAACTGTTTATAAGCTGACAATGCATCTATATAACTGATTACAAGATGACAAGTCCTCTCATGTTGAGAGGTAGCTACTCAAGACTTTTCAACACTGAATATTGACTTAAAACTATTTCATATTATGTTTGCATTAATTATAACGGAACTCATTGTAACTAGGAAGCAGTATACAATAATTAAAAGGGCTGTAAAAAGTGTAAAATGTTACGGAATTTCCACTTATCAAAATTGGTAAATTACTGTAATATCTTTTTTGATTTGTTATGAGTTTAGTGATTGTCAGATATTTATCTTCTTCCTTCCTGANGTAAGGTTATGAGACGATAACTCGAGTTGAGTCATGTACATAGAAAAGATGGTGAAGTCATCTATGATAAATGAAATACTTAACTTAATTCATTAATCAGATCAGGGGACACAGGTTTCATTTTCAAAATTTATTAACGTGGAATCTGTTCAATCAATGTAACGGACTGAAATTTGCATAAGCTTTTGTTCACTCCGCCTAAATTTATGATAAATGTGGTCCCATAATTGTGTCCGTCGCGTAAAATAAACATAGCTTCGCCAAATTGTATTTTTGTCAACATCTTTGATCGTTCTGTGATCAGGTTATGAATTTAACTCCAGTTTTCGAGACCAATGGTTATTAAGTGAATGTCAGTCGACTGTAAATATCCTAATTTATATTGTGTATTGTTTATTAGTTTAGACATCTGAGTAAGCAGGAAAGTGTGGAATTTATTCGTTTTTATTACGTGGAACACTCGTGTTATTACTTTTCGATCTGATGTGTTT
>NW_018404217.1:0-119 GCF_002113885.1 Mizuhopecten yessoensis | reverse complement strand
AAGTTTCTAAACTCTTGTTTAAACCTATATTTCCTAAACTCTTGTTTAAACCTATATTTCCGACAATCTTGTTTAAACCTATATTTCCGACAATCTTGTATAAACCTATATTTCCTAAA
>NW_018404216.1:4318-4895 GCF_002113885.1 Mizuhopecten yessoensis | reverse complement strand
ATACAGTGATAACTTGATATATCCAACATGACACGTATACAATGATCATGACGACTTGTTATCCTACATGACAGTGATGACTTGATATATCCTACATTACAAGTATACAGTGATAACTTGATATATCCAACATGACATGTATACAGTGACGACTTGATATATCCTACATGACATGTATACAGTGATGACTTTATATATTCTACATGACATATACAGTGACGACTTGTTANGTATACAGTGATGACTTGATATATCCTACATGACACGTATACAGTGATGACTTGATATATCCTACATGACATGTATACAGTGATGACTTGATATATCCTACATGACACGTATACAGTGATGACTTAATATATCCTACATGACATGTATACAGTGACGACTTGATATATTCTACTTGACACGTATACATTGACGACTTGATATATCCTACATGACAGTGATCACTTGATACGTCCTACATGACAGTAAGGACTTCATATATCCTACATGACAGTGATGACTTGATATATCCTACATGGCAGTGAGGACTTGATATATCCTACATGACAGTGAGGACTTGATATATATT
>NW_018404216.1:0-119 GCF_002113885.1 Mizuhopecten yessoensis | reverse complement strand
TGACAGTGGTGACTTGATATATCCTACATTACAAGTATACAGTGAAAACTTGATATATCTAACATGACACGTATACAGTGACGACTTGATATATCCTACATGACAGTGACGACTTGATA
>NW_018404215.1:317744-386049 GCF_002113885.1 Mizuhopecten yessoensis | reverse complement strand
TTACCAATGGAAACTTATACAAATATACCTATTACCAATGGAAACCACTTACTCCAATTTGTCAAGACAAAATGACAAATTCTCTAGTTATTATGAATTTAATCAAGTAGATAACAGTAGATAAGATATTTTAGAGTGATAAAACAATTATATAACATACAATATTAAAATACTTATCAACATCTGATTTGGACCCTGAGGGTCAGTTTTCCTACATACCTTTACAAATCTCTATTGGAACCTAACTCAAGATTGCTGGATTGTTTAGTGTTTAGCGTCGACAAATCTCTGTTGGAAACTAACTGAAGATTGCTGGATTGTTTAGTGTTTAGCGTAGACAAATCTCTATTGGAACCTAACTGAAGATTGTTTAGTGTTTAGCGTAGACAAATCTCTGTTGGAACCTAAGTGAAGAATGCTGGATTGTCTAGTGTTTAGCGTAGACAAATCTCTGTTGGAACCTAACTGAAGATTGCTGGATTGTCTAGTGTAGTCAAATCTCTGTTGGAACCTAAGTGAAGAATGCTGGATTGTTTAGTGTTTAGCGTAGACAAATCTCTGTTGGAACCTAACTGAAGAATGCTGGATTGTTTAGTGTTTAGCGTAGACAAATCTCTGATGGAACCTAACTGAAGAATGCTGGATTGTCTAGTGTTTAGCGTAGACAAATCTCTGTTGGAACCTTATCGAAGAAGAATGCTGGATTGTTAAGCGTCGACAAATCTCTGTTGGAACCTAACTGAAGATTGCTGGATTGTTTAGCGTAGTCAAATCTCTGTTGGAACCTAACTAAAGATTGCTGGATTGTCTAGTGTTTAGCGTAGACAAATCTCTGTTGGAACCTAACTGAAGATTGCTGGATTGTTTAGTGTTTAGCGTAGACAAATCTCTATTTGAACCTAACTGAAGAATGCTGGATTGTCTAGTGTTTAGCGTCGACAAATCTCTCTTGGAACCTAACTGAAGAATGCTGGATTGTTTAGCGTAGACAAATCTCTGTTGGAACCTAACTGAAGAATGCTGGATTGTCTAGTGTTTAGCGTCGCCAAATCTCTGTTGGAACCTAACTGAAGAATGCTGGATTGTTTAGTGTTTAGCGTAGACAAATCTCTATTGGAACCTAACTGAAGATTGTTTAGTGTTTAGCGTAGACAAATCTCTGATGGAACCTAACTGAAGAATGCTGGATTGTCTAGTGTTTAGCGTAGACAAATCTCTGTTGGAACCTAACTGAAGAATGCTGGCTTGTTTAGTGTTTAGCGTAGACAAATCTCTGTTTGAACCTAACTGAAGAATGCTGGATTGTCTAGTGTTTAGCGTCGACAAATCTCTGTTGGAACCTAACTGAAGAATGCTGGATTGTTTAGTGTTTAGCGTAGACAAATCTCTGTTGGAACCTAACTGAAGAATGCTGGATTGTTTAGTGTTTAGCGTAGACAAATCTCTGTTGGAACCTAACTGAAGATTGCTGGATTGTTTAGTGTTTAGCGTAGACAAATCTCTGTTGGAACCTAACTGAAGATTGCTGGATTGTTTAGCGTAGTCAAATCTCTGATGGAACCTAACTGAAGATTGCTGGATTGTTTAGTGTTTAGCGTAGACATTTTTGTCTAATGCTATAAGCACTAGTGCTGGATACTTACATAACTGGCGATGTCGACCGGTGCACCACTGTCTAATAACACTTTAACTATGTCCAAGAATCCACCCTGGGCAGCAAAAAATAAAGCACATGTTCCCGTCTGAAATAAACACACAAGGCTTGTGAAATAAACGCACAAAGCTTAACTACTTTTAATAGCAATTACTAGAGAATACACATAAAATATTTATCTTAAATCAAAGTCAAAAGATTTCAAGCTAAAGTAGTTGAACAATTGAAAAAACACATCAAACTACAACATATTTACCATGAGAAAGCTGCTAGGGGCAGCATATCCCAACATTGGCTATACATGTTGATACGTAAGGGCTGCGCTTGTGAAATGTTTGCTATTACATTTATAGTTAGAAGGTAATTATAACTAAAAGTTAGGTTCTAGACCTTGACCTTGACCTTTGACAAACCACACCCAAAATGAATAGGATTATTTTTTTCCTCTTAGCAACTCCCTTTGAACTTGACAATTCATTTTTATGAAGCTAGGAGGGGATAAAAAATTCTTTGGTAAGAAGTGAAAATGTGGACAAAAATTGTTTTGATACCAACGGCTACCTTCACCTTTGACAAATCATGCTAAAAAAGGTTTTTCCTTTTCCCTAGAACAACCCACATATGTCAAGTTTGAGCCTTGGGTGTTCATTTGTTTTGATATTAGCATACAACCAGGTAACTTGTTATGTGATATTCTACATTAAGTAACAGTGACCTTGACTTCTAGACGACCATATAGGTCAATTCACATACCAAGTCTGAGCTTTGTGTGATCATTCAGTGTGGAGTTACATGTACCATCAAGACAAGAACATTCTATTTACAGTAACGGTGACCTTGACATTTGGCAAATCTGTTATTTTCTTTCTTTCAGCAATTCACATACCAAGGTTGAGCTCTGTTTGACAATTTTTTTCTTGAAGTTAGCATCCTTACAGGTCATTCATTCTGTGAAATTCTAATTTTAGTAACAGCGACCTTGACCATGGTTGATCATGTCTTTAATCAATAGCGCTTTCTTCCTTTCCCCTAGGGCAATTAACATACAAAATCTGTGCTTAATACAATCTCATTTGTTCTGTAGTAAAGATCCGTTCAGGAAATTCTATTTCGACTTGACCCTTGAAAAAACCCATGCCAAAATCATTAAGCGTATTCTTCTTCATATATAAAGTTTAAGCTTTATGCAATCATTCATACTGGAGTTAGCACCCTGGCAAGAAATAAAATGTGAACAGATAGATGGACAGATCTTCTGCATCCCCCCTCCATTTCCCAACAATTATTTTGGAGGGGATACAAAATTTCACACATACATATAATGTCTAGTTATGTATCCTAATTCTTAAATCAATTTTTGTATTTTGAATTTTTAATGCTGTTAAGTGATTTGACCACTTTTTCTTTATTTTGAGAGTGACAACACTCATGGTTATTTAGCGGGAAATAACTCACCAGTCTCCTAGCGGCAGGATCTCCACCTTGTTTCAATAACTCTTTTACACAGTCTAAATGATTATTGGCTGCAGCTAGTATAAGTGGAGTTGTTCCTTCCTACAAAAAAGAAGGAAATTTGCTAAAGTACTTGCACTGCATATAAACGTATAAATGGCTACATCCTTTTTCCTCACTAACAGCTGTTTGTGATCAGTCTGTCCACAGTTCTATATAAATTTTGACACTATATATTTAGCCCTCAAAAAAAAAATTAATGTGTACTACATGCACTGGCCATAACTTGCTGTACTTTCAATTAATGTTTTTAAGAATCTGTACTCTACAATGACTGGCAATTATTATTGTGAGATACAGTGGAAGTGTCTACACTTGTCAGTACCGTAAAATCCTCCCCCGCAGCAGCTGTGAAGTGTAATTACTTGGAGGGTTAGCGGAAACTTAAACAGTAAAGCTTCTCACAATGTCCGGGATCATTGTTTTTAGTTTAACTAGTTTAAGGTCCCGTATGAATGTAGCTTTGATAAATGATTTCTGAAAAGAAACCCATATCTTGCCAGATTTTTCCCAGATTTTTATGTAAATAATAAAGATGAAATGATCAAGACATAATAAACAACAGTGTTCGCATGTAACAAATAATTAGCGGGTCTAGACTAGGATTCAAACCCTCGACCTGTTATATCACGCTTACTGATAGAGCTACCTGGTCAACAGAAGTGCCTCTGCCCACCTGTGCTACAGTTTTTCCCAAAACAGGGATCCTCAAGGATATATACTATATTATATAAGTCAAGCAACGCCTTCAAAACAGAGTTTCACACTTATACAAGGAATCTGTTAAATATCTTTATAAATTGTTATTTGGACAGGAATAGAAGAAATAAAATAAAGAATGTATTTCTTTTACAACAACCATGAAATAAGTGTTTGGAACTCATAAGAAACACTCCAGTTGGCTTGCATGCAAGTGTGCAGGGGAGGGGGTCTTATAATATGTGGAGAAACTTAGTACCTGGAGAAAACCATGTTAACCCATATTGTCTGAGAGGTGATCCAATACCTTTTCATGGTTGATGGGGGAGTCGAACCGCGGCTGTCTTTGTTAAAGACGAGTAAGCTCTCTACTATATCAACCAACCACCCATGAATACATGAATTGATAACACTAGGGTAATTTGAATGATCAGATATTGCTTAATAGTAATAAGTTACGGGGGTTTACTCTAACAATGGATTCTACCTCAATGACAAGGAAAACCACACATCATCCACTGAAAGGGGCCACAACCAGCCCTCACTCAATCACTGATGAGGGGTCGTGACCATCCAGCGTAACTGACCAGTGTAGGACTGAGGACCCTCACATTTTACATATTTGATGCTTATAAACTGCAATGATGCATCCAGTAAAACAGGAATAATATGCATATATTTGTTCTTTAAATAAAACCAAAAGAATCAAAGAAATCAGCATATGGCAAAATTTTCACTATATTTGTATGTTAACTTTGTTGTTTTGGACAAAATGATGACTTTGTTTAAAGCAAGTGTTTATACAACAGGCCCATGGGCCTTAACGGTCACCTGATATATTTATACAGAGAGTTGATTTTGTTTTTAACATGTACAGAAATATTATTCAAGGTGACAACAACAATAAAACCACCTTATTCAATATCAAGCATACAGATTTCAGACTAAAAAGTATTTGAAACTAGCACCTCTGATTCTAAACAAGGAAAATGAAGAAATTTTAGCACACTGACTCCTTTGGGCCCCACCCTACAGCCCTTGGGGGTAGGGCTGGCTCAAAATGTTCAAAGTATCAAACTGTCAACTCAAGGTTATAATTCCAATCAAGTTATTAACATGTAATATTCAAAGTATCATTTGCCATTATAAACCATAATAAATTTTGCCGCCCCCCCCCCCCCTTCCTTCCCCAGGGTGTAAACGTGAGACCCTAGGGTCATAAACCTTAAGACTAAGACCCTTCCATCTATGAAGAGTGTTTGATTCTACCATATGGTCTTGAGAAAAAGAATTTTGGAAATTTCAGTCAATTCAATCCTTTTTGGCCCCACCCATCAACCCCCGGGGGGTCAGTCAGGGCTGATATGTGCATACTATCAAACTGCTACCTAATACTGATAATGCTAACCTAAATTGAATTACTTCCAATGGAAATTAAACAAATGTTGGTCCAAAATGTGATTTCCCTATATAAACTATAGTAAAGTTTACCCCCTCCCCAGGGGAAAACGTGAGACCCCAGGGTCAAGAAATTCACAATTTTGGTAAAGCACCTTAAGACCCTTCCATCTATGAAGAGTATTTGATTCTACCATATCTGGGTCTTGAGAAGAAGATTTTTGAAATTTCAGTCAATTCAACCCTTTTTGGCCCCACCCATCAGCCCCTGGGGGTCAGTCAGGGCTCATATGTGCATACTATCAAACTGCTACCTAATACTGATAATGCTAACCTAAATTGATTTACTTCCAATGGAAATTAAACAAATGTTGGTCCAAAATGTGATGTCCCTATATAAACTATAGCAAAGTTTACCCCCTCCCCAGGGGAAAACGTGAGACCCCAGGGTCAAGAAATTCTCAATTTTGGTTAAGCACCTTAAGACCCTTCCATCTATGAAGAGTATTTGATTCTACCATATCTGGGTCTTGAGAAGAAGATTTTGAAATTTTAGTCAATTTGACCCTTTTTAGCCCCGCCCCTCAGGCCCCTGGGGGCTTGGGACTAAACCGTTGACCTTTGTCCATGGAAGGTTCCTGCAAAATTTCATTGAAATTGGTTCAGTGGTTTTGGAGAAGAAGTCGAAAATGTAAATTGTTTACGGACGCATGACGGACGACGACGGACAAAAGGCGATCGCAATAGGTCACTTGAGACTTTGTCTGCACAGCTAGACATACATCTGCAGTATGGTACTACATGTATACACGTTTAGAACTCAGTAGTGTTATGGCCATGACACCCTGCCAATGTTTACATTTACGTAATCACTTGATATAGACGTAGATAGATATCAGGATATTTTCAAGGTCTTGCTGATCAATTTCGTGTAATCTTTTACTCAATGCATATGAAACAGCAACAATGCCAGCCAAAACATTTCTGAGATTTTAGGTTGAGATACACAGATTCATGTAATATGTCATCACTGCCTTTCTATCTGATCAAACCCCCTGAATATTTCCGCTACAACTTCGCTGACATAACACGATCGAGACGATGTTCAGAAAGGAAATCATAATAAGGTTTAAAGGAGAACTGTGTATGGCTACTTATCTATAACAGAAGAAATTGATATAAGAAAACAAGGGCCCAAGGGCCTTAGCGGTCACCTGAGTTATATCATAGGTACTGGTAGCTTTATTTTATTGTTCAGATGTGATGTGGAAATCAGCATGTAAACTAAGTGAAATATAATACTTGTCACGTCATCAAAGAATAAGAATTTTAAAATATTGGTAAATTTTCCCTTTGGAGCCCAACCCTAGCCCCTGGGGATGGGGCAGGAATCCCAATCTTACAATGTAACACCCTCATTCACCAAAGATGATTCTGACTAAGTTTGAGTAATTTTCTGCTGAAAATGGATAAAAATTAAAATAAAGAATGTATACTCAAAAGTGTTATTTCCCTATATAAACTATAGTAAACGTTACCCCCACCCTAAGGGGGAACGGATGGCTTGGGGTCCTGAAAATGACAATTTAAATAAAACTCCTGATGATCTTTCTATCCATGCACTGAAATCCACTGTAGTACCTTTGAGTCTGGAGAAAAAGGTTTTTGAAATATTGGTTAATTTTCCCTTTGGGGCCCCGCCCTGTCCCCAGGGGTTGGGGTAGGAATCTCAATTTTACAATTTGAAACCATCTTTCTCCAAGGATAATTCTTACCAAGTAAAAATAATTTCCTACAGAAAATTGTCAAAATATACCCAATAGTGTTATTTCCCTATATAAACTATAGTAAAACTCTCCCCAAGGGAGAACGGATAGCTCTGGGGTCTTGAAATTTACAATTTTAATAAAGCCCCTAATGATCTTTCTTTTCATGCAGAGAAATTGACTGTACTCTGCAGTACATCTGAGTCTGGAGTAGAAGATTTTTTGAAATATTGGTTAATTTTCCCTTTGGGGCCCTGCTCTGGCCCCAGTGGTTGGGGTAGGAATCCCAAGGATGATTCTGACCAAGTTTGAAAAAAATCCATTCACTGGTTCTCGAGGGAAGTTGAAAACGTAAAAAGTTTACGCACGACGCATGACAGACGACGGAGGACCTAAAACGACGAAACAAGTGATCTTGACTGATTTTACTTTCCCTATACCCTAAGCAATTTTCAAGTCCATCTGTGTTCTTTTCTGTTTTCGCCCTGAATTCTGTCTAGACAATTTTGCACTATAAAGCTATCAACAAGAGGCCCAATAGGCGAATTGCTCACCTGGTATTAATCACACACTTGTAATCTTAAAAGTGGACTAAAATAAAGCTACAAGCAGAATATCAGTGTTTGATTCATAAGAACCTATTCAAAGTTCATTCATTTGAACAAACTTGGTAGCCCTTCATCCCATCAAATAACTTACTAAATATCATTATCCTAGGCTTCTTGGTTATTCTTCATAAGTTGTATAAAGGTTTTAAACATATTTGACCCCTGTGACCTTGAATATAAATCAAGGTCATTCATTTGAACAAACTTGGTTGCCCTTCATTCCAGCATGCTACTGGCCAAATATCATCACCCTGGGCATTTTGGTTATTCAGAAGAACTTTTTTTTTTTTTTTTACATATTTGACCCCTATGACCTTGAAAATAGGTGAAGGTCATTGATAGCCTTTCATCAGTTTGCTTCTGGCCAAATATCATCACCCTAGGCCTTTTGGTTATAAAGAAGAAGTTGTTTAAAGTAAAATATTGACGCCGGACGCCAGACAGACGAAGGATGCCAAACCACAGCAAAAGCACACTTGGCCTTTACAAATAAGTAAAATGAATTTCACAAAGATTAAAAAATGCAACAATTCTTTCAACAGCCTCCACTGACAGGGACCAACATACAGCCTCCACTGACAGGGACTACAACCTAGCCTACACTGACAGGGACCACCACACAGCCTCCACTAACAGGGACTATAACCTAGCCTACACTGACAGGGACTAACACACAGCCTCCACTGACAGGGACTATAACCAGCCTACACTGACAGGGACTACAACCTAGCCTACACTGACAGGGACTATAACCTAGCCTACACTGACAGGGACCAACATACAGCCTCCACTGACAGGGAGTACAACCTAGCCTACACTGACAGGGACCACCACCCAGCCTCCACTGACGGGGACTATAACCTAGCCTACACTGACAGGGACCAACATACAGCCTCCACTGACAGGGACCACTACACAGCCTCAACTGACAGGGACCACCACACAGCCTCCACTAACAGGGACTATACCCTAGCCTACACTGACAGGGACCACCACACAGCCTCCACTAACCGGGACTATAACCTAGCCTACACTGACAGGGACTATAACCTAGCCTCCACTGACAGGGACTATAACCTAGCCTACACTGACAGGGACCAACATACAGCCTCCACTGACAGGGAGTACAACCTAGCCTACACTGACAGGGACCACCACACGGCCTCCACTGACAGGGACTATAACCTAGCCTCCACTGACAGGGACCAACATACAGCCTCCACTGACAGGGACTACCACCTAGCCTCCACTGACAGGGACCACCACACAGCCTCCACTGACAGGGACCAACACACAGGCTCCACCACACAGGCTCCACTGAAAGGGACTATAACACAGCCTCCACTGACAGGGACCACTACACAGCCTCCACTGACAGGGACCACTACACAGCCTCAACTGACAGGGACCACCACACAGCCTCCACTAACAGGGACTAACACATAGCCTCCATTGACAGGGACCACCACACAGCCTTCACTGACAGGGACCACTACTCAGCCTCCACTGACAGGGACCACTACTCAGCCTCCACTGACAGGGACCACTACACAGCCTCAACTGACAGGGACTAACACATAGCCTCCACTGACAGGGACCACCACACAGCCTCCACTGACAGCGACCACCACACAGCCTCCTCTGACAGGGACCAACACACAGCCTCCACTGACAGGGACTAACACACAGCCTCCACTGACAGGGACCACCACACAGCCCAAAACACAGCCTCCACTTACAGGGACCATAACAAAGACCTCCCTGGTATGACTACCTCCCATAGCTTCTACTGACAGGGACCATGACCCTGCCTGTATACCAGATATGTATGTTTATTTGGGCAGTGCAGACTTTGTTATCACACAGAGACATATATCTCTGGTCCCATCTAAACAGTTGAGAGCATTTTCTCATAGAAATGGAACAACAATTAAATCATCTTGAGTGCCGCACATTTCCAGAGAATTATTTGTTCGCAGAATCCAACATCTGTTTTTCAATAAAAACATGTGTTTCTGTGTAAGTAATGTGGGGCTTCGTGACTTTTAACATTAAAACTTAACATGTTTTTTTCATTCAATTATACAGAACAAAGGACATGATGCCCTATCATGTCAGCTATTATAGCTGTCAGAAGATCTTGATAGTGCACATTACCAGACACACCAAAACGTTCTAAAGGGCGACTAGCCTAAAGCTTCAGGACATCACTGGAATTAAACTTAAATTTTTAGTGAACAGTTTGCTGAAATTATTTGATGATGAAGTTGAGAGGAATAGCCAAACAGTCGTGTCTGTCCTATGTAATCCTCTCGGTGTATACAGATAACGGCAGTACTGTAATGGTAAAACTGCTCACGTTTCGATTCTTCAAGCTTTTCATAGTACTTGGTAATGTTCATATAAGCCATGCTGCTGCGATAGCTATTTCCAAGTGTGTGGATATAGAGTGCACATGTTGCATACATAAATTAATTAAATGCCAATTTAGCAACATTTCCACTTCAGTAGTGGTTGATCTTGTCGTTAAGAAACTTCCATCAACTGTCTCTCCAGCTATATATATTTTTCTTCTCAAGGAATTCTTTTAAATTGACTGTTGTAATATATTATTAAACTCTCTGATAAGTATTAATGATAAAGTAAATATAGAATAGTTCATATCTTGAGAGAAGTCTTCAAAATTCTTGGTGATACAGTAAAACTCAGATAAGTCGAAGTCCTCAGGACCAGAAAAAAGATATTCTTCTTTTACGATGGTTAAACTCTACAAAGTTGTAAAGTATTGGAGCACCCGAATGACCCAAGATGTATTCTGTTAACTGTAAGAATATCGCCAGAATGAATACTGTCAGTAAATCATTGTGTAATCGTCATGTTGACTGGGTTAGGGTTAGACCCTAAGACTTTATAGTAGTTTAATTAATTTTAATTATTAATAATAGTTTCAAACATCAACAAGTTATATACATGTAGATATGTTATCATTCTTGTTGAAAGTGCATCTGCAACATCATTGCTAACAATGCACATTAGCACACACTCGTACATCAGTACACACTTGTACATTAGTACAAACTTGTACATTAGTACACACTCATACTTAAGTAAACACTGGTACATTAGTACACACTTGTACATTTGTACAAACTTGTACATTAGTACACAATCATACTTTAGTAAACACTGGTACATTAGTACACACTGGTACATTAGCACACACTCGTACATTAGTACACACTGGTATATTAGTACAAACTTGCACATTAGTACACACTGGTACATTAGTAAACACTGGTTCATTAGTACACCCTCATACATTAGTACACACTGGTACATTAGTACACACTTGTACATTAGTACAAACTTGAACGTTAGTACATACTGGTACATTAGTACAAACTCGTACATTAGTACAAACTCGTACATTAGTACACTCTCTTCATTAGTACACACTGGTACATTAGTACTCACTGGTATATTCGTACACACTCGTACATTAGTACACACTGGTACATTAGTACACACTCATACATTAGTACACACTGGTACATTAGTACACACTCATACATTAGTACACACTCATACATTAGTACACACTCATACATTAGTACATACTGGTACATTAGTACAAACTCGTACATTAGTACACTATCTTCATTAGTACACACTGGTACATTAGTACACACTCGTACATTAGTATAAACTTGAACGTTAGTACATACTGGTACATTAGTACAAACTCCTACATTAGTACAAATTCATACTTTAGTACACACTGGTACATGAGTACACACCCATACATTAGTACACATTCGTGCATTAGTACAAACTCATACTTTAGTACACACTCACACTGGTATATTAGTACAAACTTGTACATTAGTACACACTGGTATATTAGTACAAACTTGTACATTAGTACACACTGGTACATTAGTAAACACTGGTTCATTAGTACACACTCATACATTAGTACAAACTGGTACATTAGTACACACTGGTACATTAGCACACACTCGTACATTAGTACACACTGGTATATTAGTACAAACTTGTACATTAGTACACACTGGTATATTAGTACAAACTTGTACATTAGTACACACTGGTACATTAGTAAACACTGGTTCATTATTACACACTCATACATTAGTACACACTGGTACATTAGCACACACTCGTACATTAGTACAAACTTGTACATTAGTACACACTGGTACATTAGTAAACACTGGTTCAATAGTACACACTCATACATTAGTACACACTGGTACATTAGCACACACTCGTACATTAGTACACACTGGTATATTAGTACAAACTTGTACATTAGTACACACTGGTATATTAGTACAAACTTGTACATTAGTACACACTGGTACATTAGTAAACACTGGTTCAATAGTACACACTCATACATTAGTACACACTGGTACATTAGTACACACTCATACATTAGTACACACTCATACATTTGTACACACTCATACTTTAGTACACACTGGTACATTAGTAAACACTCGTACATTAGTACAAACTCATACATTTGTACACACTCATACTTTAGTACACACTGGTACATTAGTACACACTCGTACATTAGTACAAACTTGAACGGTAGTACATACTGGTACATTAGTACAAACTCGTACATTAGTACACTCTCTTCGTTAGTACACACTGGTACATTAGTACTCACTGGTATATTCGTACACACTCGTACATTAGTACACACTGGTACATTAGTAAACACTGGTTCAATAGTACACACTCATACATTAGTACACACTGGTACATTCGTACACACTCGTACATTAATACAAACTTGAACGTTAGTACATACTGGGACATTAGTACAAACTCGTACATTAGTACACACTCATACTTTAGTACACACTGGTACATTAGTACAAACTCGTACATTAGTTCCACTCTTCATTAGCACACACTGGTACATTAGTACACACTCGTAAATTAATACAAACTTGAACGTTAGTACATACTGGTACATTAGTACAAACTCGTACATTAGTACACACTCATACTTTAGTACACACTGGTACATTAGTACACACTCATACTTATGTACACACTGATACATTAGTACACACTGGTACATTAGTACAAACTAGTACATTAATTAGTACACACTCATACATTAGTACACACTGGTACATTAGTACACACTCGTACTTAGTACACACTCGTACATTAATTAGTACACACTCATACATTAGTACACACTCATACATTAGTAAAAACTCCTACATTATATATATATAATTTGTACAAATTCATACTTTAGTACACACTGGTACATTAGTACACACTTGTACATTAGTACATACTGGTACATTAGTACACACTCGTACATTAGTACACACTCGAACATTAGTACACACTGGTACATTAGTACACACTCGTACATTAGTACACACTCGTACATTAGTTCAAACTCCTACATAAGTACACATTCGTACATTAGTACACACTCGTACATTAGTACAAACTCCTACATTAGTACAAATTCATACTTTAGTACACACTGGTACATGAGTACACACCCATACATTAGTACACATTCGTGCATTAGTACAAACTCATACTTTAGTACACACTGGTACATTAGTAAACACTTGTACATTAGTACACACTCATACATTAGAACACACTGGTACATTAGTACACACTGGTACATTAGTACAAACTCATACATTTGTACACACTCATACTTTAGTACACACTGGTACATTAGTAAACACTCGTACATTAGTACAAACTCATACATTTGTACACACTCATACTTTAGTACACACTGGTACATTAGTAAACACTCATACATTAGTACAAACTCATACATTTGTACACACTCATACTTTAGTACACACTGGTACATTAGTAAACACTCGTACATTAGTACAAACTCATACATTTGTACACACTCATACTTTAGTACACACTGGTACATTAGTAAACACTCATACATTAGTACAAACTCATACATTTGTACACACTCATACTTTAGTACACACTGGTACATTAGTAAACACTCATACATTAGTACAAACTCATACATTTGTACACACTCATACTTTAGTACACACTGGTACATTAGTAAACACTCATACATTAGTACAAACTCATACATTTGTACACACTCATACTTTAGTACACACTGGTACATTAGTAAACACTCGTACATTAGTACAAACTCATACATTTGTACACACTCATACTTTAGTACACACTGGTACATTAGTACACACTCATACATTAGTACACACTCATACATTAGTACACACTCATACATTTGTACACACTCATACTTTAGTACACACTGGTACATTAGTAAACACTCGTACATTAGTACAAACTCATACATTTGTACACACTCATACTTTAGTACACACTGGTACATTAGTACACACTCATACATTAGTACACACTCATACATTTGTACACACTCATACATTAGTACACACTCATACACACTCATACTTTAGTACACACTGGTACATTAGTACACACTGGTACATTAGTAAACACTCGTACATTAGTACACACTCGTACATTAGTACACACTCGTACATTAGTACACACTCGTACATTAGTACACACTCGTACATTAGTACACACTCGTACATTAGTACACACTCGTACATTAGTACACACTCGTACATTTGTACACACTCATACATTTGTACACACTCATACATTTGTACACACTCATACATTTGTACACACTCATATTTTAGTACACACTGGTACATTAGTAAACACTCGTACCTTAGTACACACTCATACATTAGTACACACTCATACATTTGTACACACTCATTCTTTAGTACACACTGGTACATTAGTACACACTCGTACATTTGTACACACTCATTCTTTAGTACACACTGGTACATTAAGTAGTACATACTCGTACATTAGTACACACTCATACATTAGTACACACTCATTCTTTAGTACACACTCGTACATTAGTACACACTCGTACATTTGTACACACTCATTCTTTAGTACACACTGGTACATTAATTAGTACACACTCATACATCAGTACACACTCGTGCATTAGTACAAACTCATAATTTAGTACACACTCGTACATTTGTACACACTCATACTTAGTACACATTGGTACATTAGTACAAACTCGTACTTAGGTACACACTCTTCATTAGTACACACTGGTACATTAGTACACACTGGTACATTAGTACACACTCGTACATTAGTACACACTTGTACATTAGTACACACTGGTATATTAGTACACACTTGTACTTTAGTACACACTCGTACATTAATTAGTACACACTGGTACATTAGTACACACTTGTACATTAGTACACACTGGTTATATTAGTACACACTGGTACATTAGCACACACTTGTACATTAGTACAAACTGGTACATTAGTAAACACTGGTACATTAGTACACACTCGTACATTAGTACAAACTTGAACATTAGTACACACTCGTATATTAGTACAAATTCGTTCATTAGTACAAACTCATACTTTAGTACACACTGGTACATTAGTACACACTGGTACATTAGTAAACACTCGTACATTTGTACACACTCATTCTTTAGTACACACTGGTACATTAGTACACACTGGTACATTAGTACACACTCGTACTTTAGTACACACTCGTACATTAGTACACACTCTTACATTAGTACACACTCGTACATTAGTACATACTGGTATACTAGTACACACTCGTACATTAGTACACACTCGTACTTTAGTACACACTCGTTCATTAGTACACACTGGTATACTAGTACACACTCGTCCATTAGTACACACTCGTCCATTATGACACACTCGTACATTAGGTACACTTCACAGGTGTACTGTTCTGCACAAATAAATAGTTTTTAGAGTAAAATAATGTTCACATACATTTGCATTATCACGATTAAACATTGCCGTTTTTTTTTTTATCAAACTGCACATCAATTAACAGGTTAAAGTGACATATTATTTTGCATAACAGTGTGATACTTGAATTTATCACTTATTTTGTTCTTCAGTTCTTCCCTGATACACAAATAAGCACTTAATAACAACACTCGTGACTTTTAGGTCAATTAATAAAAATTATTACTGTTCAAATCATGGAAACTCTTAAGTTTGCACTTGTTCACCTGTGAGAACAAAGAAATTGGTCAGTCGGTCAATTGTCACCCTGCACGAGTGAACAACAATAGTTATCATTATGGCTGGCTGATCGAGATCTGGCCTTCCGCGTCAAAACAAGACAATTAACTTCAGTCTTATTGGCACCTTTAAAAATTTGACTTAAGCAGAGGAAACTTTAGTATGTACTCGATACAACCACTATATTCAACTGTACAGGTTTCGAGACATCCGTACTAAATTTACTCATATAAAGAGGGGACAACATCGGGACCGAGTGAAACATCTGAGTCATCCACTGTATTCTATTTAAGCAAGTTAGACACAAACCAGTTTTACTGTAAGTGATAAAATAATAATGTCAACCAATACTGATGCCAGTCCTACTGGTATTACCCCTTAGGCCTGATGCCAGTCCTACTGGTATTACCTCTTAGACCTGATGCCAGTCCTACTGGTATTACCCCTTAGGCATGATGCCAGTCCTACTGGTATCACCCCTTAGGCATGATGCCAGTCCTACTGGT
Organism: Mizuhopecten yessoensis; assembly: GCF_002113885.1. Classification (NCBI taxonomy): domain Eukaryota; kingdom Metazoa; phylum Mollusca; class Bivalvia; order Pectinida; family Pectinidae; genus Mizuhopecten; species Mizuhopecten yessoensis. The sequence goes on along the minus strand of NW_018404215.1, from coordinate 369,714 downwards.
ATTACCCCTTAGGCATGATGCCAGTCCTACTGGTATCACCCCTTAGGCATGATGCCAGTCCTACTGGTATTACCCCTTAGGCATGATGCCAGTCCTACTGGTATTACCCCTTAGGCATGATGCCAGTCCTACTGGTATTACCCCTTAGGCATGATGCCAGTCCTACTGGTATTACCCCTTAGGCATGATGCCAGTCCTACTGGTATTACCCCTTAGGCATGATGCCAGTCCTACTGGTATTACCCCTTAGGCATGATGCCAGTCCTACTGGTATTACCCCTTAGGCCTGATGCCAGTCCTACTGGTATTACCCCTTAGGCCTGATGCCAGTCCTACTGGTATTACCCCTTAGGCCTGATGCCAGTCCTACTGGTATTACCCCTTAGGCCTGATGCCAGTCCTACTGGTATTACCCCTTAGGCCTGATGCCAGTCCTACTGGTATTACCCCTTAGGCCTGATGCCAGTCCTACTGGTATTACCCCTTAGGCCTGATGCCAGTCCTACTGGTATTACCCCTTAGGCCTGATGCCAGTCCTACTGGTATTACCCCTTAGGCCTGATGCCAGTCCTACTGGTATTACCCCTTAGGCCTGATGCCAGTCCTACTGGTATTACCCCTTAGGCCTGATGCCAGTCCTACTGGTATTACCCCTTAGGCCTGATGCCAGTCCTACTGGTATTACCCCTTAGGCCTGATGCCAGTCCTACTGGTATTACCCCTTAGGCCTGATGCCAGTCCTACTGGTATTACCCCTTAGGCCTGATGCCAGTCCTACTGGTATTACCCCTTAGGCCTGATGCCAGTCCTACTGGTATTACCCCTTAGGCCTGATGCCAGTCCTACTGGTATTACCCCTTAGGCCTGATGCCAGTCCTACTGGTATTACCCCTTAGGCCTGATGCCAGTCCTACTGGTATTACCCCTTAGGCCTGATGCCAGTCCTACTGGTATTACCCCTTAGGCCTGATGCCAGTCCTACTGGTATTACCCCTTAGGCCTGATGCCAGTCCTACTGGTATTACCCCTTAGGCCTGATGCCAGTCCTACTGGTATTACCCCTTAGGCCTGATGCCAGTCCTACTGGTATTACCCCTTAGGCCTGATGTCAGTCCTACTGGTATTACCCCTTAGGCCTGATGCCAGTCCTACTGGTATTACCCCTTAGGCCTGATGCCAGTCCTACTGGTATTACCCCTTAGGCCTGATGCCAGTCCTACTGGTATTACCCCTTAGGCCTGATGCCAGTCCTACTGGTATTACCCCTTAGGCCTGATGCCAGTCCTACTGGTATTACCCCTTAGGCCTGATGCCAGTCCTACTGGTATTACCCCTTAGGCCTGATGCCAGTCCTACTGGTATTACCCCTTAGGCCTGATGCCAGTCCTACTGGTATTACCCCTTAGGCCTGATGCCAGTCCTACTGGTATTACCCCTTAGGCCTGATGTCAGTCCTACTGGTATTACCCCTTAGGCCTGATGCCAGTCCTACTGGTATTACCCCTTAGGCCTGATGCCAGTCCTACTGGTAATACCTCTCATAATTCTCTCTAACCCTTGACACATTTTTCAAAGTACATTGAAAATTATAAAATTTTATAATTATTGTACGAAAATAGGGTCTAAACTTTCTTGGGCACATAATTTTTGTTCAACAGAGGAAAAAATTGCCCCTTAACATTTGACAGTGTTTATTAAAATCATACTGGAATTTGTTTTAATTGAAGTGTTTCTGTTGGACAAGAATGCTAAAAATGAAAAAAAAATTAGAAAGCTAATTTGCTCTCTAAAAATGCTCCAGATCTTCTAGACATAAGGCTGTTGAGTGATGACAAGACAGACAAACAGATGAGACAAACACATTCCAGGTAACACCCTCTGCTTTAGATCATATGGAGGGTATAATTAAAATACTGAGCAAAAATTAGTTCTTTTCATCTGTGAATCTTTTTTATCAAACTGACTTCGAGGAAAAATAAGCCATATTTAATAAAGAATTGACTTCTGGAGGAAGAACAGTGTGTCTGTACAACCACATACTACAATAAACAGAGGTTGTCATCACTCACAGACAAATGTTGGCCCCTTAAAGTGCTGTACTTGGTGTTTATTACAATATAATATACAAGCTTACCTTGTCTTTACAGTCCACGTGACCACTTGGTGTTGATTACAATATAATATATAAGCTTACCTTGTCTTTACAGTCCACGTGAACACTTGGCGTTGATTACAATATAATATACAAGCTTACCTTGTCTTTACAGTCCACGTGAACACTTGGTGTTGATTACAATATAATATACAAGTTTACCTTGTCTTTACAGTCCACGTGAACACTTGGTGTAGATTACAATATAATATACAAGCTTACCTTGTCTTTACAGTCCACGTGAACACTTGGTGTAGATTACAATATAATATTCAAGCTTACCTTGTCTTTACAGTCCACGTGAACACTTGGTGTTGATTACAATATAATATACAGGCTTACTTTGTCTTTACAGTCCATGTGAACACTTGGTGTTGATTACAATATAATATACAAGCTTACCTTGTCTTTACAGTCCACGTGAACTTTTCCACTGTCCAGCACACGTTTGAGGAGGTCAAAGTTTCCTTGGAGTGCCGCCAGGTGGAGCTGCTGGTCAGACGGAGTCTCCTTCTGAAATTCATAGAAATTCATATCCACTTTGAAAGATGAATAACAATTATCTGCAGCACAAAGGTTTCGGGACATCACATCTCCTCCCAGAGTTGGCACCAGTGTGAGAGACGAGCGCAGTCGGTGATAAGAAATTGATGATATTCCATTAAATCTTTATACACATGCCGTCTGCCAGTCTTGTCTCGATTTACATTAATATCTTACAGTATAGCTGCAAACAAGCAATGAAGCTGGTGGACTTGGTGTAAAATACTTTGAAGAATGAGTGGTATTGGAAAAATTCTGACGAGGTAATAAAAAGTGATCCTCATTTATCAAGACTTTAAACCATGCGATTATATAAAGCAAAGATAAAACTATTACTTGCATTATTTTTGTAATATATATCAACAAAATGTGATACTAGCCAGAGGTATTTACAAATTACATAACAACTCCACATGAAATTTGATAAAGAGAAAATAAATATTTACTAAGCAGTTAATTATTACGCTAAAAGTATATGATGAAACAAGCCATTAACTTTGGTTAATTTTGAAATCACCGGCAAATAATTTACAATTTTCAAAGCACTGAATTACAGTGCATGGGGATAACATTATAACATTATAAACATCCTACCTACCATATCAAAGAGTATCAACCTTGATCAGTGAATTATGGCCTATAATCTGGAAATTTGAAGGATGATGGAGTTGTAAATTTCAATAATTAGCTTCTTCACAAAGTGTGTATGTATGTCCAGCTAAACTTGTAGATAGAGCAGTGTGTAGATTTGGTGGCTTACACATGTGGTGGGAAGCATGTGTAAGGGAGTGTGTTCTCTGCACAAGGCTATCTTATCAGCAGTTACATCGGTGTGAAATGGCACCATGGGATTCAGTCTTATGGCCTAGACGTTAAACCATGGTTAGTTTGATTAAAACTTCAAACCTTTCACATTTCAAGATAGAAAATGTACATATGTCAGTAATTAAATAATCACATGAATATGACAAAATGGATAAATCCTTCCTGTTTAAAGCCATGGACACTTCAAAAAGATGGACATTTCATAGCTATAATAGAGTCGATAACCTGTGATTATGCTAACAAAACTTTGAATAACTACACTTGCCTTGGCATGTTATTCTAAACCAAGTAAGCTTAACAGTATGTGAACAACTTTTTAAGTAATAAAATGTTCAAAATATTTTTATTCAGGATAAAGGTAAATGTTTAGATGTTTTGAAATGAAAATTCTCATAAAAGTTTAAGTTTATCACGATCACTAGTCAAGGTAACAAGCCACCGAACAACTGCATGATGGCTGCTGTAGAGGAGTGCTTACAGGGATTCTAGCATGGGATGGACGGGGGCGATAACTCATATCTACCATTATCATTCCTATCTATCGGCACATCCAATAGGTGAACTTTCTGTATTAGTACTTTGACATGTAGAAATGTTAAATGTATCTGGGTTGTCACTTCGTCATATCCGATATCATTGATACCCAATATGAAAGTTAAGTATGTATGTAGGGCTGTTGGTCTGTCGGGAGGAATTTATCACAAAATGTTTTAATCTACCACTCTGTATATAGTACAAGAAGACTAGATGCCAAGACAAGCGTAGAATAGGGATGCTTCATTTAGCAGCTAACACAATTCTGTCAGTATCAATTTCATTGTTCTCACAGTTCTAAATCTTACAATGTACTTATAAAAAGATGTTCCTGAAATCAAGCTTGTGTAGGTCGCACTTAAAAATAACTATAGTTACACGAAGAAAATTGGTTTCTTCTTATCTTAACTTTATAAATAACTTTAAACTGAGAATTCCAGAGGTGTATATACAATAAAATATCTTGATATAATTGTATACAGACATGAGTTAGTACTACAGTAGATGTTTCGGCTGATATACTCGTAGACCTCGGAAATTTGCCACATATCATATAACTTTTAATCAAAAACTCAGATATTTTAATCATGAATTGATCACAATTCATTTAGCTTAGTCAACCTTCATTGCCATGTATTTGAGCCAGTATAAACTGAATACTACCTTCTATTTCTGTTGAGTATATTGGTATGTCCCTAATGGTTGCCAGAGGTAAAACCACCAACAAACCTAGTTGTTCATGGTCCAACTAACACAACACAATGGATTACGACTTGATGATTATAATTGATATTGTATTGTTGTGAAGGATTTATTGCTACCGTAATGACAGTTTGTCCTCCAGTATGGGCCCCATGCCATCTCATCATGCTATCTGTACTCTCACTATCATAAGCCTGTTTTCAACCTCGATCAAGATATTGTTATTTGCTAAACAGTCAGTAGGACTGGACAGTATTTGGTTCTCAATGAAAACAAACCCCACACCTAAATAATAAGCATTATACTACTCTCAGCTACCTGTCATATAAATTAGGCCATCAACAACACATGTCTCAATTCATTAGATATTTTCATTGTTAGTGACATTGATATATACACGATATATTGTACCTAAACAAATAAATACTTAAATAATAAGAAAGTACTCCTTTAAAGAAACAGTGGTCAACCATAAAAGTTCCCTGCCAAGTCACGTCAACATATCACCAACAATAAAACAATAGACCCCTGGCTGAATAAGCACTGGGCACAACCAGAATGTTTTTATAATCATGAATTTGACAATAATGAAGTAATTCATTGTTGGGGCGTCAGCCTAGAGGCTGGCTGACCACACTTATGATCTGGATATATAGGCTTTTGCTTGCGTCCAGTATTGTCATATTAAATTATTTACCTTGTTAGTTTGTTTAGGGTTTAATGTCTAATAGCTAAGGTCATACAAAGACAGATTCCTTGAGAGACACCACAGCTAAGGTCATACAAAGACAGATTCCTTGAGAGACCCCACAGCTAAGGTCATACGAAGACAGATTCCTTGAGATACCCCACAGCTAAGGTCATACAAAGACAGATTCCTTGAGATACACAACAGCTAAGGTCATACAAAGACATATTCCTACAGAGACACCACAGCTAAGGTCATACAAAGACACTTGCGTCCAGTATTGTCATATTAAATTATTTACCTTGTTAGTTTGTTTAGGGTTTAATGTCTAATGGCTAAGGTCATACAAAGACAGATTCCTTGAGAGACTCCACAGCTAAGGTCATACAAAGACATATTCCTACAGAGACACCACAGCTAAGGTCATACAAAGACATATTCCTTGAGAGACACCACAGCTAAGGTCATACGAAGACAGATTCCTTGAGAAACACCACAGCTAAGGTCATAAAAAGACAGATTCCTTGAGAGACACCACAGCTAAGGCCATACAAAGACATATTCCGAGAGAGACACCACAGCAAAGGTCATACGAAGACAGATTCCTTGAGAGACACCACAGCTAAGGTCATACGAATACATATTCCTAGAGAGACCACAGCTAAGGCCATACAAAGACATATTCCGAGAGAGACACCACTGCTAAGGTCATACGAAGACAGATTCCTAGAGAGACACCACAGCTAAGGTCATACAAAGACACTTGCGTCCAGTATTGTCATATTAAATTATTTACCTTGTTAGTTTGTTTAGGGTTTAATGTCTAATGGCTAAGGTCATACAAAGACAGATTCCTTGAGAGACACCACAGCTAAGGTCATACAAAGACAGATGCCTTGAGATACACCACAGCTAAGGTCATACAAAGACAGATTCCTAGAGAGACACCACTGCTAAGGTCATACAAAGACAGATTCCTTGAGAGACCCCACAGCTAAGGTCATACGAAGACAGATTCCTTGAGAGACACCACAGCTAAGGTCATACGAAGACAGATTCCTTGAGAGACACCACAGCTAAGGCCATACAAAGACAGATTCCTTGAGATACACCCCAGCTAAGGTCATACAAAGACAGATTCCTAGAGAGACACCACTGCTAAGGTCATACAAAGACAGATTCCTTGAGATACACCACAGCGAAGGTCATACAAAGACAGATTCCTTGAGATACACAACAGCTAAGGTCATACAAAGACATATTCCGAGAGAGACACCACTGCTAAGGTCACACGAAGACAGATTCCTAGAGAGACACCACAGCTAAGGTAATACAAAGACATATTCCTAGAGAGACACCACAGCAAAGGTCATACGAAGACAGATTCCTTGAGAGACACCACAGCTAAGGCCATACAAAGACATATTCCGAGAGAGACACCACAGCAAAGGCCATACGAAGACAGATTCCTAGAGAGACACCACAGCTAAGGTAATACAAAGACATATTCCTAGAGAGACACCACAGCTAAGGTTATACAAAGACAGATTCCTTGAGAGACACCACAGCTAAGGCCATACAAAGACAGATTCCTTGAGATACACAACAGCTAAGGTCATACAAAGACATATTCCTAGAGAAACACCACAGCTAAGGTCATACAAAGACATATTCCGAGAGAGACACCACAGCAAAGGTCATACGAAGACAGATTCCTAGAGAGACACCATTGAAAGGAAAGAAGGAGAGAAAAGAGAGATTTGTAGTGTGGCAATAGTGTAAGCAGATCAATTACGGTCTGTCCAATGTCCTTTAACTAGAGGCCACTGAAGAAATCCACCAATTCTACCCACATATTTAGTCACCTCTTACGACATACAGCTGGATACAGCAGGCAAATTCTTATCCTGGACGTGCACAAGTTTCAAAGCTTTTCAAGATCGTACAGTTATACTGCTTACAGAGATGACAGCAATCTATACAATAAAATACTGAAACATCAGGTTTGAATTACAAGATAATACAGAGCATATATAGATGCATATTTTAATGTTATGTACCTTACGCAAGATGCCTATGTTTTGTTGCAGTTATCTCCCTTTAGATTTTTAATTATTATAACTAATAATTTAGAGCTAACACATTGTTACCAATGTTATAACACTCATGGTTGTTCATGTGTACCTTTCAAAAAAAGCATGAATAAATTATCAAATTACTACTTATAAAGATACTTACACATTACTTTATCAGTGTGTTATCTTTAGAAATGGTGATGTATTTAACTATAACATATAGCATATAGCCTATCTGAGATTGTAAAATCCCCACTAGGATATGAACTTTCGGTGTACCATCGCTTACAGGAAGTACCTAGTTTTGTTCTTTGATCAGTTTTATCTTACTTGTACATGTGCATCACTCATTGAAACTATTATCTAAACCTTGTGAAACTTCAGAGCGGGTTAATCCTAGCAATTATTGTCTCTGACTCAGCTTATGAGTTGTTTGGCAACATTAATGAACTACATACTGTCTTTTCAATCAAAAAGGGGGTGAATTTCACATCTATGTCCAAAATCCTTTAGCTAAAAGTGCTACATGAAACAACAAGTAAATAATGAGATTCCTTTTTACTATCTTAATGTCCAGCTATCTGGGCTTTTATCAGGATAACCAAATTCCGCAGATACTTAACAAACATAAATAATTTCGAACGAGAAACAACTACTGTACGCAATAAAGAAATCTGTTAACCACTCCCAAGCTAAAAAACTTACCCAACTTTCTAAGATCAGACGTATTTATGGACCTCCTTTACTTTTCTGAAATCTAATTTGAATTAAATATGACATTTATTGGGAAGAATTCTTTTCATTTTACTTCTACAGATAAATAAATCAGATTTTAAAACTTCTCTGTAAATGCATTTATGTTCTTATCTATATCAAAGGGCAGGTTGTGGTAGTTAAGGTTAAATTTTATCTTAACAAATGAAAAAGCAAGGATTCATTTTCACATACGATTTCTGTTAAAGATTAAAGCCTGACGTTCTATTCAAGCTTTAGAATTAGTTTTAAATGATACATACATAATGTCAGGCTTTTCACCAATCTACTCAGTATGTTCAGGATCCACCTGACGATATCTGAAATTGTCTCTTTCCTATTTCCATCTCTTTTTGTTTTTATTTCACTTTTATATCAAGAGTATCTAAACTACAGGTAAAAAAAAATCAATTTTGTTAACTATAAATACCCTTTTCTTTTCACATTACATTTAAGTTTCCAGAATGCTTCCTAGGTAATACAATAAATAAGCATACAAGTGTCATACTTCAAGCACCCTGCAGGGAGCTAAATACAGCAAATTTGGTGTAAAACTGTACCCTTGTCATCCAGAGAGCCTAATACAGTAAATCTGGTATAAAACTGTAACCTTCCACTATCACTCAAATTCTCAAAAATGCATGTGTCCTAAAGGGTTAATACAGTAAATCTGGTATTAAACTGTAACCTTCCACTACGCCCTTTCACTCAAATTCTCAAAAATGCATGTGTCCCAAAAGGTTAATACAGTAAATCTGGTATAAAACTGTAACCTTCCACTACGCCCTATCAATCAAATTCTCAAAAATGCATGTGTCCTAAAGGGTTAATAACAGTAAATCTGGTATAAAAATGTAACCTTCCACTATCACTCAAATTCTCAAAACTTCATATGTCCTAAAGGGTTAATACAGTAAATCTGGTATTAAACTGTAACCTTCCACTACGCCCTATCACTCAAATTCTCAAAAATGCATGTGTCCTAAAGGGTTAATAACAGTAAATCTGGTATAAAGTAAATCTGGTGTAAACAAGAATTACCCGTAATTATATGTGTCGCCTGTCCCGCTTTGTCAATATAATAAGCATTTGACAAAGTACATAAGGAAACGGACCAAAACGCAAAATCATAACATTGATTTTTTTAAAGTCCAGAAATTTCAGGTTTTTATAAGAAAAAGTGCAGAAATCCATGAAATGTTTTGAAAGTAGTAGACTCTACTACCCATGATACATGTATGATTGAGGTTTGGTTGGTGTAGCTCTTATACTTTGTCAGAAAAAGCCTAATATGCAAGAGCTAAACGCAAAACCTTAATGTTGAATTTTTTTCTAAGTCCAGAAATTTGAGGGTTTTAGCCAAAAAATACAGAAATCGTTGAAATGCTAGTAAAGGGTGTAATGAATTCAGCTATATATCCCATTATACACCTATGACCCAAGTTTGGTTGCTCTAGCATTTATACTTTGTCAGAAACAGCCTAATATGTAAGAGCTAAACGCAAAACCTTAACGTTGAGTTTTTTTCAAAGTCCAGAAATTTGAGGGTTTTAGCCAAAAAATACAGAAATCGTTGAAATGCTAGTAAAGGGTGTAATGAATTCAGCTATATATCCCATGATACACCTATGACCCAAGTTTGGTTGCTCTAGCATCTATACTTTGTCAGAAACAGCCTAATATGTAAGAGCTAAACGCAAAACCTTAACGTTGAGTTTTTTTCAAAGTCCAGAAATTTGAGGTTTTTACCCAAAAAATGCAGAAATCAATGAAATGTTTTAAGTGCAGTAGACTCCACTACCCATGCTTCATCTATGATCGAGGTTTTGTTGGTGTAGCTTTGTCAGAAACAGAGCTGAACGCAAAACCTTAACATTGTTGACGCCGCCGTCGGAAAAGCAACGCCTATATGTGTCTTTCCGACATCCGTCGTAGGCGACACAAAAATTGTAACCTTCCACTATGCCCTATCACTCAAATTCTCAAAACTTCATATGTCCTAAAGGGCATATACAGTAAATCTGGTATAAAACTGTAACCTTCCACTACGCCCTATCACTCAAATTCTCAAAAATGCATGTGTCCTAAAGGGTTAATACAGTAAATCTGGTATTAAACTGTAACCTTCCACTATCACTCAAATTCTCAAAACTTCATATGTCCTAAAGGGTTAATACAGTAAATCTGGTATTAAACTGTAGCCTTCCACTATCACTCAAATTCTCAAAAATGCATGTGTCCTAAAGGGTTAATAACAGTAAATCTGGTATAAAACTGTAACCTTCCACTATGCCCTATCACTCAAATTCTCAAAAATGCATGTGTCCTAAAAGGTTAATACAGTAAATCTGGTATAAAAAAATGTAACCTTCCACTCAAATTCTCAAAAAATTATGTGTCCTAGGGTTAATACAGTAAATCTGGTATAAAACTGTAACCTTCCACTACGCCCTATCACTCAAATTCTCAAAAATGCACGTGTCCTAAAAGGTTAATACAGTAAATCTGGTATAAAACTGTAACCCTCCACTACGCCCTATCACTCAAATTCTCAAAAATGCACGTGTCCTAAAAGGTTAATACAGTAAATCTGGTATAAAAAAATGTAACCTTCCACTCAAATTCTCAAAAATTTATGTGTCCTAGGGTTAATACAGTAAATTATGTAAAATTTTACCCCTCTGCCCCAACCATCATCACTCCAACTCTCAACATTTCATAATTTCAAGTGTTCATGGAGTTTAATACAGTAAATTTGGTACATATTTATAGGTACATCCCACCTCCTAAATAAATTTAAACATCCAGGGAGCTCAATGCCATAAAATGGTACACTTATCATCTTTTCCTTGTCTAATATTTCAGGTCCCACACAAGGACATTTTTACAATGCCAAATCTGTAACCCACTTTAAATCTGGTGTAACACTGTCAGGCTCCCTATTTCAGATCTAGACCCCTCTGTTAGTTTATCATCTCTTGAAAAAATATCAGAAAGATTTCTTACATAAAATGTCACAAGTCAATTACCTAAATGATAAATTTTCTGACTAAATTTCAAAGGTGAAAAGATATGATTCACACAGTTATCTGTATAAGTTTGTACTATGTAAATATAGCCAGTGATTACTTTCTCTGGCTCAAGCTCTGGTGATAAATCTCAGGACGATAGATAAAGTTATATGGAAAGTCAGGCATTATTGATGACTACTTATTCCTTTCCTCAATCAATCAATTGACCATATAGTTACCAGTCCTAGCTACCTTTACATGTACTCTTACATCAATGCCCTTTACTCATATCCAAAGCATCTAACTAACAATATAAAGCAGTACACACTGCCCAGAGAATTTTCCACAACCTGAAGTCATGTTTTGGGGGGACTCAATGTATATATATATGGTACCATAAAATTTCAAAAACTGTTGATTTTGTAAAAAGAAAATTTAATAGGAATCTCTGTACATGAACAGCTGCAGATTCTAACTGATCTAACTTCTCTTTGAAACTATGTTATTTTACCAGTAACTTAACTTGCTTGATGAAGGTCTTTGTTTGGGGTTTCACGTCCTAACAACAGATAAGTTAAAAGTCTTATGAAAATGTATCCATAGATAAATGGGCAACTCCAGAGACTCACTAAAATGCCATAACCGTGACCCTCAACTGTCACTGTCGCCTGAGTATTGACATTCCGCCCGGTCACATTATACTGACAACAGGCTAACCAGTCTTACTAACATCCTATCTAAAGTAAGCTGAATGACAAGCAAAGGGCAATAATTACCAACATTAAAATCTCTGACTTGTCTCTGTCAGGGAACAGAACCCATAACCTTCCATACTTGGGTGAGGCTCAACAGTTACACCAAGGCCAAAAGTGAGCTATTGCCAAGTATGGCATTAGGAAACAACAGCAGTCAGAGAGAGGATATAAACATAAATATGTTAAATGTTGTGATGGGCGTAACCTACATAGTGTCACTCATTAATACTTTATTTTATCATGATAATAATACAAAGATCTATACCTATATGGCTAAGTTTGTTCTGAGTTAGGTTGAAATACAGCAGGAGTGTAATGGTTTGATACATTCAAGCTATTATCTTGTTGATGAACTTAAATCCCACCCCCTGGAAAGATACCCCAGTATACCATCATAGTGTGAAATTATATTTACACCACATTTAGCTACTTTGTATACATATACATGACATACTCCCCTGTCTCCGTACAACGCCCATGATATAACTGAAACATCCACATCATTTCTGTGTCATTCAAAAACAATTAACATTACATTATGATAAGTAGCTATAGGCCTCCAATATCTTTGACACCAAAACATGCTATTTGTCGATAGAAATTGACAAATATTGCCAATTTGACCCACACGCCTCTGCAAGGAAATCAATATGTACATTTGCCACAATGTGTTATTTTCCATTAGAACAAAAAAATCAAATCCCTAGTCTTTTCTGGTGGTTCAGACTGGAATTAATCCAGTACTATTCTGTCTGCTGTTGCCCCCGACAGCTAGAGACACATCCTATCTCGGCTGGTAACTCAGCTTCACATGTAGGAATAACTTTTCCATTTTTTCTCACATTACATTGAAGATTAAGTGTTGGTTAAGATAAGCTTGAATACACAGTGTGACTGCATCAGCATGGCGAGGAATCTGATGTTTTTAGATAACAGTCAAGGGATGACTTGTCATGACCTTCCAGCTATATATTGTAGGTTGTATTAATGGTGAGTTTTTGGAAAGTTTTAAGAAAAGGATTTCTCCATCTACACAGTACATACCTCTTCTTTTTATAAAGCAGTTTGTATTAAGTATATGTTTATCAACACCTTGTGATTAATCAAACAATAAAAAATCAAGCATTCTTAAGTATTGCGATGTACATCTATTCATGATACAGTATATTCCTTTGAAGGTAATGTGTCTTTTGTGAGAAGAAAACATTATATAAAGTGAATTACGGACACAGATATTTGTGCAAGACTTGCCTATATTTTGTGAACCAACTATATTTCTCAAGGAACTCTTTATCTTGAAATTAATATACAGGAATCACTTGAAAAAATATCATTGAGAAACACTGCTTTTCTGAAAAAAAGCAGAATTCATCTTTAGACTTTAGTATTTTTGGGGCCAATATAAGCTTTTACTTCCCAAAATCTCTTCAAAATATTTTCAATTTATTTGTTTTATTTTAAAATGTTCAGTTTAAATTTGATGTCCATTCAACATCTAACATTTAATATGAAATTATCTTTGATAAAAGAATGTTAAGTTATTTAGACAATCTTTTGGAAAGAAATTATCTAAAGAAGGTCCAGAAACTGGTTCTTTGAATATCAGTAAAGAGTAGCCAACGTGTAAACCAGTGTTGCACGTTGATATGTTGGTCATTTTTCTCAATCACCTTAGGAGGCCTTTTCCAAATTCACTCAAATAATCAGGGCTTTCAGTTGATACTTGATGACATATATCAATTTCAGAAGTCAAATAACATTTTCCCTGAAATTTGAAGGGTCTAAGCACATGTCAAATACAGGTATCCCTCGATATATTTCCTTGCCAGGAGATAATAACTCATTTCTTGCTAAAACACAACAAAGCTAGTATCTGTGTGGGATACAAAGCGAAAGTGTAGAAAATGGACCTAAAAATTAAAGTATTTACTAAAACTGAAAAGTTCAGATGTTATGGCCCAAACAAGCTTTACATTGACTTGATCTGGGGACTTTGATAGTACAAATCTGATGTTTGTTTGGGACAGATTCATTTTTTTAATTTGATTAAAAATATTGAGCTGTTTTGAAGAAATTACTTGTTTTACAAATTAAACATTTCAGCCTAAATAAAAAAAATCTGCAAGACTTTGCAGGTGATTTGTGTAAAGTGATTACCAGAAGAAAATTGATTTAATGTTTTTGTTCACTACCATATGATTATTTCAATTATCAAGAAACCAAATTTGTGTAGCAGAACTGGATGTGGTTGAGTCAATGTGTGCAAGCAACCTGGTGGCTTAATTGGTTCGAGTGTTCATCTAGAGTTCTGAGGTCCCAGGTATGAATCCCTGACTGGCGGTTATATTTTCCCTTTCCTGTTAAATATGACACCTAAGTTAATATACCCTTGGAAGGTGGTATAAAGACTTGTGTCTTCAGGGTGAAAGATTGTTGAAGGAGGGAGGAGTGGAGCGTTCCAGATATCAACTGGGTTGATTGCCAGTGACCGCACATAGAATTCGTTAATTAGGGTATCTGTCTAGAGGTCTGAGGTTTGCATGATCCTTTTCTGGCTGTTACATTTTCTTATATTTTCTTATATGTTATCATGCTTTGATTTGTTTAGATTTGCCTTAAACATGCACAATTGCAGTTTAAAATGTCGCCTCTGAAATAAACCATTGGGCCAAAATTTTGCAAAAAGACAATTCACAGCTTACCGTATGTAATGTACAGAACACTAAGGTGACATTACCAAATCATGAAAATGGATCGACAAATAATAAATTTCTTTATTCGTTCAGAATTCTGCAGATGATATATATTAGTTTATGGTTGTATCAAAAAAAGAATAGCAATGGATATTCTTACTAATGAAATTGTCAGCATTTTAACATTTTATGATGATCTTCAAAATTTGTATGAATACGGATTCCAACAGTCCAAAACAAAATACATAGTCCTTGCAGGCCTCATTTTTGAACAATGTAAACAAAAAAATAGATTTTGAGTTTGAAATACGTCTTCTTATGCTATTCTTACTTACTTGGATCCAATTTGGGTCCTCTCTCCTTATATTTTCTTTTTTAATCTAAAGCAGGGGCGAAGGTTCGTTACAATGTCTAAAATACACATACGCTATTCTGATATAGGCCACAGCACACATAAACGGTATCGGGTTGTTTCACCCTAAATCATGTTTGCCTCAGTTCTTTTCGCCCTATTCTTGATTATGATTAGTTATGAAGCTTAGAAGTTAGTTTTCCTTCTTGGGTCTTATCATCTGCTTTTGGGAGTATCCCATAATGCCTCACGTCCATTATAGTTGCGAAGGTAAACAAATATCTTTATCTGCCGTAATTAAAGTTACCTCAAATACCCAAAACATCGGCAATAGTAATTATTGCACTAGTATGAAAGCCTACCCATTGCTTGGGTGGTAGAGACGACATTTCTGATTGATGCGTCTGTTTTGTAGAGTAAGTCTGAACTGCTCGATGTCAGTCGGAGAAATGAGTCGTTTGCTA
The DNA here is from genome assembly GCF_002113885.1 of Mizuhopecten yessoensis. Classification (NCBI taxonomy): domain Eukaryota; kingdom Metazoa; phylum Mollusca; class Bivalvia; order Pectinida; family Pectinidae; genus Mizuhopecten; species Mizuhopecten yessoensis. The sequence goes on along the minus strand of NW_018404215.1, from coordinate 354,167 downwards.
CTGCATCCGCCGGCTTTTATACTTTCCGCCAGGGTTGCATCAGCCAATCAGCATCGAGCAATGACATCATGTTTGAAGTCTGCAAAAACTTGTCTAAACAATTGCAGAATTCTCTCCTGGAATTTTGCGGAATAATTATGTTTCCGACAGTTAAGAATGTACAAAACAATAACACATCACCTTATTGAAGCTACAAAGGGTCTAGGCATACTTCGTTTACATTTAAAGGTAAGCTTTAAGGTCTGAAATCATGTCTGAATCAAAGTTGACGAATCTCGCCATTTTGAACGGCATGTTCGAGCCAGTCATAAGCTGGAAGATATGTCTTATAACATGGGTGAAATCTACATATCAGTAGATAGTAAATTTGTAACATATACAGTCTGTGACGTTAACTATTTTCCTTACTAGTCATTTGGACTAGTGAACCCATTATTTTAATAGTCCAACTGTGAATTTGCTAGTCCAAATTACAGACTGCTCTTTTTTACAGCATGAAGTGTCAATTGAGATCTATATTGGAAAGTTATTAGAAATCAAAACAAAATGTCTCTCAATAATTAGCTAAAGAAACGGAGCATGGAATGTGATAGCCAATTATCTCTATATAGTATTACTGTTGTTTCCATCGAGCCTTTAAACACTAGCCAGAACCGTAATTTTTTCTTTCAAGTTGAAGCATTTTTTTCTGTCTGTTCACAGACAGGCTTAGCTGGTTTTGAACCTTTCCTCCAACTAAGCAATATCGCCATGGTTGGTTTCACATGGTTATAAACCGGAAGTAATGTTCGGTATCTACTAAAATCTGGAACCCAGTCTCGCGATCGCTCATTGAAACTTCAACGAATATGGTATTTTACAATAGAACTTGTGACAAGCTTTAAAGTGCAAAATATATACCATTAATAATATTTCCATTATTTTGGAGGAAAATTGCCACTAGTCCAGTCGGACTAGTTAAATATTTTCAATACTAGTCCAGACTTAAATTTAGTAGTCGTGGGCATCGGACTAGTGCCTAACGTCGCAGACTGCATATATATGGCTAATATAGTCATAATATGAAGCTTTTCAAGGTCTCCTTTAGCTTTTGTTTGTTATTTAGAACAAGACTCGTTAGATTTGTATGCGGTCCACCAGATCCGCACATGCAATGGATCATTGATTTTTTTCCAGTGGACTGCGACAAAAGTTTCATGTTATTTATGTGTGCTGTGACCCCGATCAGTATAGCATACGTGTATTTTAGACATTTGTAACGATCCCCTGTGTTTGGCATGACACAAAATTAATACTAATATATTTCATTAACTATGTTGCCAGGTAGTGCCAAAACAGTGGACAAAGTTCAAAAGATCAATACAGTCGAGTAGACAATAACTATACAAGTAGCCGGTATACAGTACAACAAGGGTTTCTTTAATGATTGATCAGCTCGGGTTACATTGTTTTTGAAACAGATGTTCACTCTGCAAGCGGCAAGACCAATAACTCATCGTTTTAACTCGCACTTCTCGAGAAAATAAAGAAAGAAAAACAAAGCGAAGTCATTCTAATCAATCGATATGCGTTAAAATCACGATATATACATAAACATAATGCCGAGTTCGCTCATTTACAGTGGGACTCCGCGGTCCGCTACACAACCAACGGAACGTCCCACCTCAAGCAGGCACTAGTGGCACTCTCATACGCCAAGAACGACTATCCTTACCTTTAAAGACATCGCAGGATTGCTAGAGCCTTTAGAATAATTTCCTAAAGCAGTTGTTTCGTCTACTAAGAATATTCTGTCACTCTACAAGCAGTCTGTCAAGTTCTCATCGTTGGGTCTGTCTTCAAGCGGAAATGCGCCAAAGGGACAAAGATTTTGGAATAGTTGCAAAACGTCTTCGTCACATAAACGCTTCACTCGTAAAGTGCACGTTTTGCCAAATATTTGAATCTAGCTTCCTGTGTTTCTTCATCTTTATTTAGTAGGCTATATAATTATAAGTGCGATTTACCATATTAAACAAAGCATCTTTAATTTTTTTCTCAAAGATGGAATGTGGGAAAAGAAAAAAGGATTAATGACCCTACATTTTATGTGTTGTGTGTGGATAAATATTGATACAGAATCTAAACTGTATCAAAAAGATCTCCTCCAGTTAACACTATATTAAAAAATAAAAAATTCTCTGTTGGAAAACATGTGATTTTAGAGGAAATAATCTTAAAAAAAAACAAAAAAAAACAAGAGGCCCAAAAAATGATGGGCCTGAATCGCTCACCTGGTATTAATCTCACACTTCTGATATTAATCTTACACAAAATATCAGTTTTTGATTCAAAAGAGTTAAACGTATGATCCCTGTGACCTTGAAAGTCAAAAAAGAACATTATGGGTATACATTTGCGTATCTGGTTGAACCGTTGAAACGGTTGAACCAGTAAAGAAAACGACAGGCACAGATCTGAACTGAGGCTGACATCAGGAAAATTCAGCACGTGTAGATTATATGGCGTCCAGACGTACCTGATAAAAACTAAAATGCTGACTTATATTGCTTGTTTACGTTATTTCTTTCTAAAACAATGACAAGTCACACGTAGTTTTTAAGATACATTATGTAATTGAGTGGACAGATATAAGAAAGGCATGCTATTCTTGATACATTGTATTTTATTCTCCAAAAATGTGCATTTCAGCTCTGCTTATAGAACGGTCCATTAGTGCATTCGGTCCAGCAGGCAGGCGGGCGGGCATTTCAATCGGGATACACATATGCACCTTAGGTGATTAAGTTGAACAGACTTTATAGCCTTTCATCTCCGCATGCTTTTTTTTCTATTATTATTTTTCTGTACCAATCATTTTACAGTCATTATCATATACATTTAGCATATTACGTATACATTAAACATACATATATACTTACATGATGGTCCATTAGTACACAAAAATATGCATGTTTATGTACTTTCTAGTTATATGTGTTCAGAAATTGAGACAAATAAAAAATCATTTATACTTTACACTTTCCAATTTCTGCCTGGTCTTTCTTGCTGCATTTGCATTCCCCCAGCATGCTTAGTCTGGCAAAATATCATTACCCTGGACCTTTTGGTTAAACATATTTGACCCCTGTGATGTTGAAAATGTATTAAGGTCATTCATTTGAACAAACTTGGTAACCATTTATCCAAGCATAATACTGGCCAAATTAACCATCACTCTGGTCCTTTTGGTTAAATAAAGAAGTTGTTGAATGATTTCAACATACTTGACCCCTGTGACCTTGAATATAAGTCAAGGTCATTCATTTTACAAACTTGGTAGTCCTTTATCCCAGCATGTTACTGGCCAAATATCATCACCCTATTATAAGGCCTCTTGATTAATAGGAAGTTGTTAAATGGTTTTAAACAAATTTGACCACTGCGACTTTAAATAAAAGTAAAGGTCATTCATTTGAACAAACTAGGTAGCCCTTCATCCCAACATGTAACTGTCCAAATAGAAGAAGTTGTTAAAACATATTTTAGTATATTTGACCCCTGTGACCTTAAAAATGGGAGAAAGTCATTCACTTGAACAAACTTGGTAGCCCTTCATCCCAGCATGTAACTGTCCAAATATCATCACTCCAGGCCTCTTGGTAATTCAGAAGTTGGTTAAAGGTTTTAAACATATTTGACCCCTGTGACTTTTAATATAAGTCGAGGTCATTCATTTGAACAAACTTAGTAACCCTTCATCCCAGCATGCTACTGGGCAAATATCATCATCCGAGGCCTTTAGGTTTTGAGGAAGTTGTTTAAAGGTTTTAAACATTTTTGACCCCTATGACCTTGACTATAAGTCATGATACTTTATTCTAGAATTGTTTTTGCATTTTACATTTCTCAAGATTAACCAACAGAAGTTATTTACAACTTTAAAACCAAAATTGCAGTCATTTAATTTTAAAAAAAGTTGTGGCAAAATATTTTTCATGATGCTAAAGTTTTTTAAATCGTATATTTCAAAGCTTATATCCCTAATATTCAATGACATCTGCACTTGGCTAGAGGAAAACTGCATACTTCTTTTTATATTTTCTAATAATTGGAAATAATAAAAAAAAAACATGCTTATTTAATACTCATTTATTCAGTTACTGAATTTATATTGTTTCCAATCATCCGAAAAAAACACCCATCACTTAAATTTCCAGTGTATACAACAAACAATATCATACATACATTTCTTACTCAAAGGGCATGAATCTGATACTTTGTTCTTACATGTCTGTATAGAATACCTGTTTCAACTCCCAAACAAACTACATGATCATGTACATCTTGTACATTATAACCCCATTCTGGCATTCTTATTCAAACATATTTATACTGCAATAGTTGATACTTGGTTACTTTTAAATATCAAAACTGACCTTGACCTTGGTGTAGGTACAAAAATATATTCTAAGATTTAGCATATGTTACATAGGGCTGACTTATGTTCTATCACATATTTCTCTGAGAAAATGACAAATGGTAAAGCTGGTCACTAATTCATTCTAACAGGCCAGTGAATGTCAAAGTACACCACTTTCTTAAACACCTTGTCCATAAAACTAGGGAACTCCAGTCTGCCTTCTACCTATTAACCAAATTGTCTATTAAACTAGGGAACTCCAGTCTGCCTTCTACCTATTAACCAAATTGTCTATTAAACTAGGGAACTCCAGTCTGCCTTCTACCTATTAAACAAATTGCCTATTAAACTAGGGAACTCCAGTCTGCCTTCTACCTATTAACCAAATTGTCGATAAGACTAGGGAACTCCAGTCTGCCTTCTACCTATTAACCAAATTGTTACTGTTCACTTTCTGAATAAAAATAAATAAATATGTATGTTTCATGAGCAGATGATTATATCAAAATGTGACTGACAACTATTTGGATCAGAAAGATGACTTGTGTCTGATATATTCAATAGATATCTGACTGGGAAAAGTTAAAATATCACATGTCACACAAGCAACATGGATTAGCGATTCTACAACAGGTGGCTGTTTCTGGAATAAACCGATTAAATTTTCCTTCTCTGTAAATGATAATTAATGTTGTTTCAATGGTGAAGTAAGCTTCACAAACCATGGTTAGTCACCCTCCCTAAAGATAACCCTACATAATGGATCATGGCTATAATAGAGACCCATATTACAAGTTACACATCAAGTTGGATAGTTTTGGATGTTTGATAGTTACACAGGTGCTGGTCACACTAATAAAATGTGCATGTGTATATACTATATTCTAGTACACTCGGCAACATTTTACACAGCATCACACACCCAATGACAAGGGCTGGCAATGTCTTTGCTATATTCATTTGAAAATAAAAACTGCAGTTCCATCTTTAAAATGCAATTAAAAACTCACTTCTATTTTACACAACTGCCATTCATACAAACCAAGCATCAATCAATAAATATTTCCACAAAAAAAACACCAATCATCCATACATATAGAAAGATATCTGTTTCCTTTCACCAACAAGGTAAAGGTTGTAAATGGTACCAATAGTGGTATACTATAAAAGTATATATTTTAGCAGTCATTTTATTAAAAACATTAAATAACTAGAACACTGACAGGTCAGTAAGGGCCCCGTCTTGTGGCAATATATCCCCCATAATCATCAAGAAGCAATCTGCCCATATAGCTGAGCTTGACGTTTGATATGTGGACTTCAAAAAGAATCGCAAGGAAGCAAAATATACATTTTACATGTACTATGATGTGAGTCTTGTTTCCTTCCACCTCCATATTTGCTGGGCTAACAGAAATGTAAATACCGGTGCAATACTCATTTTTAGCTTTGATTTGTTTTATTTAACCTTATATACCTCCTTCATCAAGAGCCAGGATCAAAGTCAGAGATCCACTTTGTCTTTGACCTTTGGACCCAAATGACATTGACCATTAACCCAGTGACCCTGATCTGTGGTCAGTTGACTTATTCTTTAATTCCGACCAACTTTGCTCTTTAACATCATATCAAAATGTTCATCAGTGAAAATACAAAACTTGACCTTGACCCTTTGAAACCCGTAACCTGGACCTAAGGTCAGTTGACTCTGTGTTAAGTTCTGAAGAACATTGCTTCATAATGTCATAGCAAAATGTTCATCAAGGAAAAGATACAAAATTTAACCTTGACCTTTGACCCAATGACTTGGGTCAGTTGACCTCTTGTTAAATTCTGATCAACTTTGCTTCATCATGTCATAGCAAAATAGTCCTCAGTAAAAAGGTGCATAATTTGACCTTGACCCCTGACCCAATGACCTTGACCTTTGGTCAGTTGACTCCTTGTTTAATTCTGATCAACTTTGCTTCATAATGTCATAACAAAGAGGAACAATACCGGACAATATCATAACAATATCACCAATGTAGTTTATAGTACTGAAATACATGGTTCAGTTCACATATATACCTAAGAATAAAATTAGAAAAAATAAACATTATTTATTGCCAATGTAGTTTATAGTTATATAATTAATAGTGTTTCAGTATATACACACATCACATATTTTTTGTATTCTTTCAATTCATCTTGTATTTAAATTTTAAAATGAGATCCTTATGTGTGTTATTAACCTTGAATTAGATCAGATTGGCTGGACCAACGTTACTATTTAACAATCAAACAATCTGTATCCAAGGTCCTCATCAATGATCAGACAGGAGCATAGTGAAAGACTGTTCTAGTATGGCTGAGACACTACACAGTCTTGTGTTGTTCCTCATGAGAATTGTGATGAAAGACAAAGGAGATGGCCGGGTTCCATGACCCTTTGAAGACCAGGTCATCAAGTCCTTTTTTGTCTGTAGAATGATGCCACAGAGACAAGTCTGAGTTACAATCAGAGCCCTCTGGTGGGGGTTTCACTTGGATATTATTCACACACCGCTTACACTTAAATCTATAAAACAAAGAAACACATTCATAGACAGCAATCAATATAAAACACAATAAAAAAATTGTCATTTCTATTCTGATTTTCTTCTCATTTATGTTTTGTTGATGAAAACTATTTTGAGAAAAATGGAAGATTCATACCGTGACAACAAAACAATAAAATAACAAATTTACAACCAGGTATTTTTACAGGAAAGAGATATTTTCGACAAAATATTTCATTTTCATTCCCAGCTTCAATTTTGAAAAGGAATAATCAATAATATGCAGACAAGCCTGAACATGTTCCTATGATCTTATATGTGGAGATGTACCAGGATATCAGGTTACCTTTATAACAATTCAACATCACAGTACATTAAATTTTCCAATGAACTCAATTCATGATTTCCAGCATTTATTAAGTAGTAATTGACTTAGGAAGTGATAGACTTACTTGTCATGTGTGTCACTGATAGTATTCTCGTTGAGTTTGAAGAGATCCTTGAGTTCGCCAAGGCTGAAGTGTCGCTCCACATCCTCCTCTTTGTCAATCACACAGGAGCTGAGCGCCTTTTTGTGGGCCTGGCGCTGAAAGATCTTCTCCTCTATTGTACCTGTCTGTGAAAAGAAAAACACATAAAAAAGATGCTATAGCATGAAACAGTGCCTAAGGGGAGACAACACAATAAATTTACACTGTACTAAATTGTGGATATTTTCCTTAAATCTTTTGGTAGATCTGACACCAATTTCACAAATCTTCTCAAAATTGAGATTTTTTATCTCAAATATGATAAAAAAATCGGAACTTCATAATCGTTTTCCTTTAAAACCAATCAAGTGTGTGATAATTGGGATAAAGTATGAACCTTTATTATTAGCAGGAAGACAATAAAACCAAATCTTTTGTCTAAATTCTAGACAATTTCCGCACAAATTAAGTACAGGTCCCTTACTGCTATGAGTCTATATATATAACACTGTTTCTTCTGGCCGTCTCTCCAGCACCTAGCCATGGCTTGATCGTCGTTAGCTGGGTTCCAGTCAGGATCAAACATTACCAGTCGGTTGGCACCTATCAGGTTTAACCCACACCCTCCAGCTTTACTACTCAGCATGAAGATGAACATTGCACTCTGTCAACAAAAGAGGTTTCTACTTCATTTGACATGCAACACAACAAATAAATTCCATGTTTATCATTATCAGCTTGAGGGAGATTTAAGACATTTTGCAACACATTTTGTATGCATATATGTAATATATAGATGGGCTAGAATTAATATTTGCATTCTGTTTTTTGGTTACATTTTGGACAAGTTAAAGGCCTTTCCACTAGAGAATTAAGACTAAATATAGCACATACAGATTGGATGAATTTTTTTCTTTCAGAAGGAGTAAAACCAGTCTATCCTTCTGATGATGGCATTATGATTATCATGGAACAGACATGTGTATGAACCAGAACAAATTACTGAATTTTGCTGGTCAGTTAAATGTTATTCACTGTATGAAAAGTTTGATGACAACATCTTCAAAATTATTCTGTAAAGAAATGGCAGGCTTACTTTAGGGTCATTGAAATTCTCTACAATCTTGGCTCTCTTCTTGATTGACATAGAACCATCCAGCCTTACAAAGATATACCTGTTCAATTAAGAACAAGTCTAGGCATCAGTTCGGAACCAACAGAGAAGAAAAAAAAGGTCAACATGTTTTAAAGATATCGTTAAATATTGAAATGAAGCATAAATAAATATATGTTGATTTAATGCTCAATTTATTTGATACCACAATTGTTGACTTCCTGCAGGTCTAAGGTTTGAACCATGCTGGCAGCAATAAGCTTTTTCTACTTTGGCAATTTATCAGGATTAATCTTATCTACCCATTTGTACAAATATAACCTGCATGCCAGGAAGTAACCCTGAGAAAAAGTGGTGTCTTTTCAGAAGGGGTCAATGACTTGTTAACTTATGCGATTGAAACTGAGCACAACATAGACTTTCTTCCTAATTTCCTAACAAATTTAGGGAGACGATAATATGCCGTTTTATACATACCCTCTCTGTCGACAGAGTTTTTCAAACAAGTCAAGTGTCTGAGTGTAGTTGGACACCAACACCACTTTATCACTGGTGGTCGACTTAACCATGGCCAGCAGACAGTCTAGTACCAGTACTTTCCCTGTAATACACAAGCAGTATATCATCACAGGACTTAATCATGGCCAGCAGACAGTCTAGTACCAGTACTTTCTCTGTAATACACAACCAGTATATCATCACAGGAATCAAAATAACATTTGTCAGTCTCTCAAACCTCACCAATACCGGAGAATGTGTTTTTAGCAACTATTGATGTTTTACCCGCACCTGATAGTTCTGGCCGCACAGTTTTCAAGTTGTATCCAGATGGAAATAGATCCAGTGAGCCTTCAAAACCATCAGCATCACCAATACATTTATCATAAATCAAATCAGGATCTACAAAATAAAAAATAGTTTAGATATTACATAAGGAAACTAAATGCATCCAAACAACACAAATACTCTAAACATTCAATGCCTGTACTGATTTCTAAAGAGAAAAGCCTAGTCAAATGGGGACTGAAATGATATGCCTCCACCCAACCCCCAGTACTGGGCGGCAAAATCGAATAAGCAACAACTTTTACCACTCACAACACTAAGGTCTGACAGCAAGTATGTAATGATTAATGAAAGTAAAACAATATGACGGGGGGAACCAGGTCTCAGTAATGATTAATGAAAGTAAAACAATATGACGGGGGGGACCAGGTCTCAGTAATGATTAATGAAAGTAAAACAATATGACGGGGGGAACCAGGTCTCAGTAATGATTAATGAAAGTAAAACAATATGACGGGAGGAACCAGGTCTCAGTAATGATTAATGACAGTAAAACAATATGACGGGAGGAACCAGGTCTCACATCCTGTGCCCTCGCCATTCGTATTTTGCTTCTTTTTCAGGAAATGCGTTGAACCATTCAGGTCAACACCTTCCAGGCACAATCAGTCAATCAGTAATATCAATAACATATGATTATCTTGCATCCTATTGTATTTTTCTTTAGGTCACTTACGGTTACAAAGTTTCTTTAGTTGTGTGATGAAGGAAAGACTGGTTCCGGTGGGTCGTCCGTCACGCTCCATGTCAGGGTCGCCAGCCTTGGATTTGACCAGCAGCTGATACAGGGCCGTCTGAAGGGGAGTCAGGCGACAACACACCACCTGCTCAACTACAAATCAATAGACATGTTTTACATAAAGAGTTACTTCCCTTTGGGTATACTAGAAACATTAAACATCAAATTTATGCCTTGGAACAGATATGTATAAGAATAAGCTCATTTTACTTATTGGGTATGTAGAATACAGTGAAACATGGTAATCATATGGACGTTAGAAAGGTATTTGCCATAGCAAAATTTCATTACAGTGTTTGATGTTCATGTCTGAGTCAATTCCTTGTTTGAACACAAATACCACTTTAAGAGCTATACAGATATGGCTGGCAGGGAGGCTCTTCACTGCATCAATGTTACATGCCTGAATGAACACAGATGTACAATACAAACATGCTAGGACACATTTTGTTAAAATTATTTTGCACAATAGACAGTTTTCACTACCTGTTTCCTGTAATTTTTTGAAGCAGAAACGCAAGAGTTATTATCTTCGGCCATACTTTTACGTTTATTAAACAAGAGTTATTATCTTCGGCCATACTTTTACACTTATTAAACAAGAGTTATTATCTTCGGCCATACTTTTACGTTTATTAAACAAGAGTTATTATCTTCGGCCATACTTTTACATTTATTAAACAAGAGTTATTATCTTCGGCCATGCTTTTACGTTTATTAAACAAGAGTTATTATCTTCGGCCATGCTTTTACGTTTATTAAACAAGAGTTATTATCTTCGGCCATACTTTAACGTTTATTAAACAAACTGAACCTGTATTTTTCATGATCTAGCATCCAGCAATATTTTTGTTTTTCAATATAATTCAATTATAAGTCACAATTTCCTCCTTTAAGGAGAACTGTTAAGCTGAGGTGATTGACTGCTTACTTTTGACAGGTAGGTACTTTGTCAGCAGGGCCTGGGTCCTTCTGATGATGCACTTGTTTACTATAGCAGCCAGCTAAAACAAGCAGGTTAAAACTCAAAAGGATGCAATGTTTTAAATGAAATAATAAATTATCAAAATTCTTCTTTACACCTTTCTCATTAGTAATCTTTTGGGACTTAATAACTGATACTAACCTCTAAGACTAGGGATGATCAATCAATGCACAGTGATACTTAATAACTGATACTAACCTCTAAGACTAGGGATGATCCATCACTGCACAGTGATACTTAACCAATACATGCATTGATATGCAGTTAACAGGTCTGTTGCATTAGGATTTATTGTTTCTATGTGAAAACTTCAAATGAGGTTGTTTTAATTAACACAGTACACTCATGGTAAACAGTGTTCATTGCATTATGGAACTGCTGAAATGTTCTGATAAAATATTTATGTGACAAATTAAGATACAAGATTTTGGTATGGGTGTTGAAAAATCTCCATAATGCTAATAGATTTGGATTGGAAATCACAGAACTGACTCCTTGTGGGATCATGCAATGTATTGAATTGTAAGAAAAGCATTGTCATAGTAATTATAGCAGGCTTTCAGTGCAATACCCCCCTCTACTAACCTCCAGAAGTTTCTCCTCACCCCTCTTGTGTTCAGAGTCTGAAGATGCAGCATCTCGGCCACGAAGGATTGGAGTTTCAAACTTACGCTTAAACTCTTGGGCAGTACCTGGTGACCAAAGATGAAATAAAACATATTAAAATTTGTTTATCATGGAAAAATACCAACTGGAAGCCACATATCTACTGCTTAATTTTCCTACCTGTTTTATATTTTAGTGTCAAATTTGACAATTTTAGAAAAGCAAAATAAGACCGAACAAGTCCATTCATCTCTAAATGAAGATAATTTATTTTGTATAATCATTTTAACCTATCCTAATTTGCTGAGGGCTGATAGCAGGAGCAAAGCTATCCATTTTAAGTCTTACCAAGGATTCCTCCATTGACAAAATGGATGAGACTGAAGTATTCCAGGAGGTCGTTCTGTATGGGGGTGCCCGACAGGAGGATGCGGCGCTGGGCCTTCAGACTGTTTAGGGCCTGGTATGTCTGATTCTCACAGTTCTTTAGTCTGTGGCCCTGAAAAATGTCAAAAGTCAATCATTTAACAAAATATTGTAATCACCAATAAGACTTGAGAAAGTCGTTATCTTTTGGAGAGAGATCCACATCATCAATAAATAGATACTGATAAGATTAATATCAGTTGACAAAAACAGTTAAGATAGTATTTGAACAATCCTACCACCCCTACCGTCCCTAGTTCAACCTTCTCTTTACATGAATATTTCTGTTAAAAACACATACAATATGTCAGTAAGTCATCACTGCCCCAAATCAAATGCAAAAAAGTGTCATTGTTTGACAAATATGTAGTAACAAATACCTACCAAATACCTTGGATTTGACCTTTGAACCCTGAAGTAGAAACTCATTTGAGGTATTCCATACTTGACCTTCTTGAAGAGACGAAGTTTGCTAAAGCAGTGACAGTGAATCGGGATGGAGTAGGATGAATATTGGCAAAAATATGTCCCCACCCGACCCCAACAGCAGGGACAGAGAATCGGGATGGAGTAGGATGAACATTGGCAAAAATATGTCCCCACCCGACCCTAACAGCAGGGACAGTGAATCGGGATGGAGTAGGATGAACATTGGCAAAAATATGTCCCCACCCGACCCCAACAGCAGGGACAGTGAATCGGGATGGAGTAGGATGAACATTGGCAAAAATATGTCCCCACCCGACCCCAACAGCAGGGACAGTGAATCGGGATGGAGTAGGATGAACATTGGCAAAAATATGTCCCCACCCGACCCCAACAGCAGGGACAGTGAATCGGGATGGAGTAGGATGAACATTGGCAAAAATATGTCCCCACCCGACCCCAACAGCAGGGACAGTGAATCGGGATGGAGTAGGATGAACATTGGCAAAAATATGTCCCCACCCGACCCCAACAGCAGGGACAGTGAATCGGGATGGAGTAGGATGAACATTGGCAAAAATATGTCCCCACCCGACCCCAACAGCAGGGACAGTGAATCGGGATGGAGTAGGATGAACATTGGCAAAAATATGTCCCCACCCGACCCCAACAGCAGGGACAGTGAATCGGGATGGAGTAGGATGAACATTGGCAAAAATATGTCCCCACCCGACCCCAACAGCAGGGACAGTGAATCGGGATGGAGTAGGATGAACATTGGCAAAAATATGTCCCCACCCGACCCCAACAGCAGGGACAGTGAATCGGGATGGAGTAGGATGAACATTGGCAAAAATATGTCCCCACCCGACCCCAACAGCAGGGACAGTGAATCGGGATGGAGTAGGATGAACATTGGCAAAAATATGTCCCCACCCGACCCCAACAGCAGGGACAGTGAATCGGGATGGAGTAGGATGAACATTGGCAAAAATATGTCCCCACCCGACCCCAACAGCAGGGACAGTGAATCGGGATGGAGTAGGATGAACATTGGCAAAAATATGTCCCCACCCGACCCCAACAGCAGGGACAGTGAATCGGGATGGAGTAGGATGAACATTGGCAAAAATATGTCCCCACCCGACCCCAACAGCAGGGACAGTGAATCGGGATGGAGTAGGATGAACATTGGCAAAAATATGTCCCCACCCGACCCCAACAGCAGGGACAGTGAATCGGGATGGAGTAGGATGAACATTGGCAAAAATATGTCCCCACCCGACCCCAACAGCAGGGACAGTGAATCGGGATGGAGTAGGATGAACATTGGCAAAAATATGTCCCCACCCGACCCCAACAGCAGGGACAGTGAATCGGGATGGAGTAGGATGAACATTGGCAAAAATATGTCCCCACCCGACCCCAACAGCAGGGACAGTGAATCGGGATGGAGTAGGATGAACATTGGCAAAAATATGTCCCCACCCGACCCCAACAGCAGGGACAGTGAATCGGGATGGAGTAGGATGAACATTGGCAAAAATATGTCCCCACCCGACCCCAACAGCAGGGACAGTGAATCGGGATGGAGTAGGATGAACATTGGCAAAAATATGTCCCCACCCGACCCCAACAGCAGGGACAGTGAATCGGGATGGAGTAGGATGAACATTGGCAAAAATATGTCCCCACCCGACCCCAACAGCAGGGACAGTGAATCGGGATGGAGTAGGATGAACATTGGCAAAAATATGTCCCCACCCGACCCCAACAGCAGGGACAGTGAATCGGGATGGAGTAGGATGAACATTGGCAAAAATATGTCCCCACCCGACCCCAACAGCAGGGACAGTGAATCGGGATGGAGTAGGATGAACATTGGCAAAAATATGTCCCCACCCGACCCCAACAGCAGGGACAGTGAATCGGGATGGAGTAGGATGAACATTGGCAAAAATATGTCCCCACCCGACCCCAACAGCAGGGACAGTGAATCGGGATGGAGTAGGATGAACATTGGCAAAAATATGTCCCCACCCGACCCCAACAGCAGGGACAGTGAATCGGGATGGAGTAGGATGAACATTGGCAAAAATATGTCCCCACCCGACCCCAACAGCAGGGACAGTGAATCGGGATGGAGTAGGATGAACATTGGCAAAAATATGTCCCCACCCGACCCCAACAGCAGGGACAGTGAATCGGGATGGAGTAGGATGAACATTGGCAAAAATATGTCCCCACCCGACCCTAACAGCAGTGATTATTCTACATTTTGTTTTTAGGAGTCCTTTTTAACTGTATTGTTAAGAAGTATGGGTCCACCCATGTTAATTTTCAGTACTTCCAGAAAATGTTACAGGTACCAATACAAATCTATGGGTATAGCCAGGACTTGGGGGACTTAATTGTTAATTGATTGCTGTAACAGGGTCCTTATTATGGAAGAGGAGACCATGTGAAAGAAATGTTCATATTGGTGAAGTGGTATTCTTCTGACATCCAATGCTGTGGATTTCATAATGGATTTCTTATTCCACCATTTTATTTTTTTATCTATTATCATAACAAATTGTAAATTAAGGTAAATGTAGCAATGTGTTGTTTAGTCCTTTTCACACTTTAGATATGGCACTAAATTGTATTTGCACATTTTGTAAGTATGTCAATTAATCAATGCATTAATTTGTTAAATATTCCAATAATGTTTGATAAAGCGCTAAATTTTGTATGCGCTAATATAACAGCATTAACTGGCGTTCAAGAGTTTTCTTCTTTTTAACACAATACAATGATGGGAAGGAAGGACAATATATTTCCCTTTTAATAACACATCACTCTCTCTTATCACCCTTGTACCTCATCGCAGATCACAAGGCCAATGGTGCCCTTCAACATAACTTTGGAGTGATGTCGTAGAGTTTCGTAGGAGATGATGAGGACTGGGTTGGGGATACGTCTGCCACGCTGCTGCATAAAATGGCCTACAAACCATAAATCATCAACAAAACTATAAAATACAGAATGTTTAAGCCCAAGTTCTTACATTTACAAATAACTTTAGCGATCATTTTCAACATAAAAAAATTGTTGTGGAATTTTTCAAAAATATACCATTTACGTCATCACTTTCTGTAAAACATTATTAAAGGGACATTCAGGTAAAGTAACAAGCAAAATTCTGCATTTTCCTTCATTCAAAATAGAGAAAGTTTGTCTTCCTCATGAATTCAAAGTATCCCCTAAATGTTGCTTTACTGTTAAATCACTTTGATATTGCCGAAGATGAATGTAATTCAAAGAACTGATAATTGTGAATTCAAATACTGTATCTTGCATTCATTTATTCAGGCACATTAAGCAATTGTACATATTTACATTTGAAGCAAAACTACAAGAAAAACAGTGTAGCCTACAACAGTGAGAGGCTGGTAAAGGAGTATCATTGCCTTCTACATACCTAAGTCTCGGTCGATGTCATCCTTGGAGCCGGAGTCGATCACCAGACAGTTAATTACAGAACCTAACCACTTGTAAATCTCATTTGCCCAGTTCTGAAAGTAACAAATTCGAGTTGGATACTTGATAATTAGTTCACAATAGATTTTACCTAGATAATCTTTTCATAAAATTACATTTGTTTGAAATAGTCTCAACATTTCTGTGTCTATTTTCATTACATCTATATTTGGTAAAACAAAAATAATAATTAACTCATGCATCAAATTTTACTTTTTCTTTCACCAAATTTAGAAGTATCTCTGTATGGTATTTAAAATTTAGATAATTTGCTAAAATTAACCCCAAATTTCCTTTTTGGGCACTTATTGAAATNCCCCCCCCCCCCCCCCCCTTCCAGAACACCCCTTATTCTAGTCCTTTCTAGTCGAAACAATAAAGTACATGTACTATATGTTTACACTTTACATCAGACACTACTATCTCCCAATCTGTTTTTAGTATTTTAGAAACAAAGAGAACAATTTTTGAAATTCTCCCTGGGAATTACGACGACAATTAATCTATGTCCCATTGACAGTAACTGACACAATATGTGCCATGTTATCTTGATAAATGGCTCCTTCTGCAAATTTCCAAGCACCTTGGATGATTATAATGGTGAATACAGTATTACCATTTTAAACTTGGATCTACTGACCTTGACAAGGCTACTTGGAGACACAATGGCAACCTTGTCAATGAGTGGCTTACAGTCAGGGCTTTGTCTCTGTAGAATAATAGAATGCATTCAAGAGAGATATACAGTCAATGTTCCGATGTAGTTCATTTGGAAGTGTATTCAAGAATAAGATATTTGCAAAAATAAGATTTTGGTGTTTACATGTACATTTTTCTAAATGGCTCCTCAAGATCTGTTATTAAAGACGAATGCAGGCTGCTTCCCCTAGAAAAACAGGCTTTATGTTTTCCAAAATGAAGAAAAACTGAGGAAATATCTACCCAATTTCAATAAATTAATGCTATATTTTCTCAATTTGTAAAGGAACAGGCTGTTGTAAAATTTAAGTAGAAAAACACTGGTAATACTCAACATTAAATTAATGACAGAAATTCAGAAGTTAATAAAAGTATTCCTTCCACTATACAGTTGCCTTTCTTTGTCAGATATCAATTTAAGAATAGAGATGTTCAGTTGCAACCATTTCACATTTTGATTCATTATATATATGTTCAAGCAGACAACATACCAGTAATGTCCACATCAGAGTTATACACTGCAGTGTCTTTCCAAGGCCCTGTATAAAATGAGAAAAAAAAACATTAAAGAAAATGGTGCTTCAAATTTAATAATATACTCATTTTTTTATATATAATTTGTCAGACAAACTCATGTTTACAGAATGACAAAACAGATGGACAAACACACTGATTCCAGTACACACCAGTGTGGAGGGTTTATTAACTTTTTAATCAACACAACAATACCAGATATCTAATCAACAAAAAAAAGTGTTTTCCATATAAGGACAACGACTAATTTCTGTTTTGTTTAGGACCTTTAATAAATTCACGACAGCTATATATGGTCATATGAATACAAGAGCCTTGGGACACATTGCTAAAAAGAAACACTGGCTAGGAAATCATCTTTGAAATTAAAGGGTTCCACTTGTGATATGAGAGAATAGAAAAGATAGAGGTTTTAAAAGTTGCAATGGAGGCAGATCAGTTCTTGTTTCTTCAATGTCCTTTATTAAAGCAGAAAACAAGAAAAATACTGATTCTGCAGACAGCCCGACATTTGTCAAATCTTCAATAAAATGTAGTGGGAAACATATCTATTCTTCCAAGAAACTGTATTTGATTCAAACGTCTTTTATTTTCAAAACTCAAATGCGATCATACTCAATGATCAGATTCATATGGCATTAGAGAAAGCACATCTACAATTGAACAGAATTCTACTACAATGGGGCATGTTCTGGATTTAGAGATAAATATCCATGGACACAAACCATTTCATCTGCCATAATACATCCATAGCTCTCCGGTATCTGTACTCCAGTCACACAGTCATACATAAACTTCACACCCTGAAAATACAAAGATCTCTAAAATGTTTCTGTAACCTTGTAACATGCACATCTTCAAAACATTAAAACCAACCATGATATTCCTGGCCACAAACACTGATTGAAAACCTGTTGGAATTTATCATAAGTCTTGGCGAATTCATAAGGACAAATAATTGGGACTCAGAATTCAGTTTTGTAACATTCACTGGTCTTGTAAATATCATAATAATCTTGCAATAAGCTCATGTGTCACTATGAAATGTGGAATCATAAGTTGTGGAGTGGTTTTTCTATTAAAAGGATAAAGATTATATAAGAAAATGAATCTGAGGCCCCTGGAAAGGATTGGTGGGTCTATTGCCAGGCATGGGCTTACTTATATTGCTGAATAAACATGGTACATATACAAATACGTGTTCATATAAAACTTTTGCATATTATTGAAAGAAAATCACCGTTTATGACCAGTATGGTATGCCTGCATCACAACATTGTCTGTAAACAAATTATATGTAAAAATTACAAAATACATGTCATCAATTCAACTCAATATTGACACAAACTTTTTTCGCTACCTACTTACCTCCCTTTGATGAGGCCGTAAAACTAGAGACAGCTTGGGATCTACCACTACATGGACAGGAACTTTTTCTCTGTTCAACGAAAATATATATAGTCAATTTCAATTTCAATAAATTATATTGTCAAAGGACAAATGGATTGGACAGCAGGCATAGCCTATTTAAGCCCTTTCCAAACATAGTAACAAACAGTGGTACAAGCATAGACAAAGACGTTAGAACACATACAAACACATATATAAACAAGTTGGTATTATCAAATTAATAATTAAATTAGGGGAAACAACTACTAATACTCATTTTTATTATAATTGAATCTAATGGTTTAAATTCTAACCTTTTATTTTGATACCGAAAAGACATATAATATATATATATATTATATATATATAGTAGATAATAAATAAATAAGTCCTTGCGAAGGAAAATATAGAATAAAAACATTATTTTTTCAGATCGCCTTTTTGCCTTCTAGGGCTTCTTCAGGCGGATCTATTAGTCCATTATTTTATACATTAAATAGTCCGTAGATAATTGAGATTTTTCACATTTACCGGGCCAGATTCCCATGTGCACATGTTCCACATTTTTTATATCTCGTCCCTTTTTTCTGGTGCTTATCTCTCGTTGACTCACTTTATGTGATAGTGCATCTTGCGCAAGAATAGGTCCTCTACCTATATTTAGTAGTTAAAGAGTTTTCTAGAGGGATTCTTCTCCGATTTTGGTTATCATTTGGCGGGTCGTCGTTGTTTCATTGGGCCACTAGTCGTCTTAGTGCACTTTCGCTATAGAGCAGAGCCAGCGAGCGTTCTGATATTTAGACTGTCAGCTTTCCTTGTCCGCGATGCTCTTAGCTTAATTGCTGCCTTCGGCTGTCTTTAGCTGAGGGGGCTATTGCATTTATATAATAGCTATATTTTCAATTATAGTATATCAGTTCTATCTTCTTGTAATATGATGTATATGTACATGTAACTGTTCTGTTTCACTGTGTCTTGATAAAGGAGTGGATCGCTTCGAAAATTTGACAACCTAAACTTGTCCACACTGTTGGAATTACTTCTTTGCCCCATATATATATATATATATACATATTATGAAGAGAAAAGAAAAAAAATTTGTTGATGGAGCTGCATGTATAAACATTTGATGGGATTAAACTACGCACCCAACAGAAACAGGCCAAAAAGTCCATTGTAATACATACTCCAAGATCATTTTGAATATTATGCACCTCAATCAGACACTTTACAAGGTAACAGGAAAATTTTACTAGAAAAAAATACCCAGAACAATTATTGTTATTTTTTCAGATTCTTAAGTATATAAAGTCACTCAAAGTTTAATAAATTCTGTTACGACCCGGTGAAAAAAAATATTAGGTAAAACAATGTTATTTTAATGTAGGTGCAACACCTACCAGCCTATCTCATTCTATTCCTGTTAATTTTCTGACTCTGTAAACAAGCTATGGTTGAAAATCATGATTACACTGGTATGACTTACATGTCAACTTTAAGCTGTTCATGAGCACTGAGTTCAGTTGGGGTGTAGAGAATGAGAGCTCCTTCCTTCTCAGGGTCATGAAGGGGCTGTCTGGCCCCCTGTCTCCTCACACCCAAGGCCTTACCCAAACAGGAACCTGAATGGAAATAAGAAGTGTGTAAGTATGGGTCATGATACAGAGAGCAGAGACGACATTATTTGTCTTTGGGAGAAAATATCTTGTCAAGTTTGCAAAAGATATATCATGGACCGAAAACACCTACTATACATACTAGTGATTACACCGACAATTGTCAGTGAAAAACATAAATCCACCACACAGACAAATGTTACAGGTCAAATACATCTACATAGCCAACTGTCACAGAGGACAAAATATATCTACAATACAGACAAATGTCACAGGACAAATATATCTACATAGACAACTGTCACAGAGGACATAATATATCTACTAAACAGACAAATGTCACAGAACAAATACATCTACATAGACAACTGTCACAGAGGACAAAATATATCTACTACAGACAAATGTCACAGGACAAATATATCTACATAGACAACTGTCACAAAGGACAAAACATATCTATTATACAGACAAATGTCACAGGACAAATACATCTACATAGACAACTGTACATAATATATCTACTAAACAGACAAATGTCACAGAACAAATACATCTACATAGACAACTGTCACAGAGTACAAAATATATCTACTATACAGACGAATGTCACAGGACAAATACGTCTACATAGACAACTGTCACAGAGGACAAAATATACCTACTATACAGACAAATGTCCCAGGACAAATATATCTACATAGACAACTGTCACAGAGAACAAAACATATCTATTATACAGACAAATGTCACAGGAAAAATACATCTACATAGACAACTGTCACAGAGGACAAAATATATCTACTATACAGACAAATGTCACAGGACAATTACATCTTCATAGACAACTGTCACAGAGGACAAAATATATCTACTATACAGACAAATGTCACAGGGCAAATACATCTACATAGACAACTGTCACAGAGGACAAAATATATCTACTACAGACAAATGACACAGGACAAATATATCTACATAGACAACTGTCACAGAGGACAAATTATATCTACTACACAGACAAATGTCGCAGGACAAATACATCTACATAGACAACTGTCACAGAGGACAAAATATACCTACTACACAGACAAATGTCACAGGACAAATACATCTACATAGACAACCGGCACAGAGGACAAAATATATCTACTACACAGACAAATGTTACAGGACAAATACATCTACATAGACAACTGTCACAGAGGACAAAATATATCTACAATACAGACAAATGTCACAGGACAAATATATCTACATAGACAACTGTCAAAGAGGACAAAATATATCTACTAAACAGACAAATGTCACAGAACAAATATATCTACATAGACAACTGTCACAGAGGACAAAATATATCTACTACACAGACAAATGTCACAGGACAAATACATCTACATAGACAACTGTCAAAGAGGACAAAATATATCTACTAAACAGACAAAAGTCACAGAACAAATATATCTACATAGACAAATGTCACAGAGGACAAAATATATCTACTACACAGACAAATGTTACAGGACAAATACATCTATATAGACAACTGTCACAGAGGACAAAATATATCTACAATACAGACAAATGTTACAGGACAAATACATCTACATAGACAACTGGCACAGAGGACAAAATATATCTACTACACAGACAAATGTCACAGGACAAATACATCTACATAGACAACTGTCACAGAGGACAAAATATATTTACTATACAGACAAATGTCACGGGACAAATACATCTACATAGACAACTGTCACAGAGGACAAAATATATCTACTATACAGACAAATATCACAGGACAAATACATCTACATAGACAACCGGCACAGAGGACAAAATATATCTACTATACAGACAAATGTCACAGGACAAATACATCTTCATAGACAACTGTCACAGAGGACAAAATATATCTACTACACAGACAAATATCACAGGACAAATACATCTACATAGCCAACTGTCACAGAGGACAAAATATATCTACTATACAGACAAATGTCACAGGACAAATACATCTACATAGACAACCAGCACAGAGGACAAAATATATCTACAATACAGACAAATACATCTACATAGACAACTGTCACAGAGGACAAAATATATCTACTACACAGACAAATATCACAGGACAAATACATCTACATAGCCAACTGTCACAGAAGACAAAATATATCTACTATACAGACAAATGTCACTGGACAAATACATCTACATAGACAACTGTCACAGAGTACAAAATATATCTACTATACAGACAAATGTTACAGGACAAATACATCTATATAGACAACTGTCTCAGAGGACAAAATATATCTATTACACAGACAAATGTCACAGGACAAATACATCTATATAGACAACTGTCACAGAGGACAAAATATATCTACTATACAGACAAATGTTACAGGACAAATACATCTATATACACAACTGTCTCAGAGGACAAAATATATCTACTATACAGACAAATGCCACAGGAAAAATACATCTACATAAACAACTGTCACAGAGGACAAAATATACCTACTACACAGACAAATGTCGCAGGACAAATACATCTACATAGACAACCAGCACAGAGGACAAAATATTTCTACAATACAGACAAATACATCTACATAGACAACCAGCACAGAGGACAAAATATATCTACAATACAGACAAATGTCACAGGACAAATACATCTACATAGACAACTGGCACAGAGGACAAAATATATCTACTACACAGACTAACATTTTTTAATTGAAATTAAATGTGAATCTTGTTCACATTACTCAAGCTCATTCCATGTGTACTTGTAAATTTTGATCAAATTCTGCTAAGAAATGAAGTCACTATAGGAATGAAAGTGAACTAGGATGGGACACGGATGGACATGGGTGATACTATATGCCAATACCCCTCAAAATGTTGGAGCGTAGAAATTTCATGATATATTTTGATCAATTCAGTCATTAGTTACCTTTGTAATTAGGAATTGGAACCTTAAATGGTTTTGACAGAATTTTCTTGATAAAGGCCTCCTGGAAATATAAAAGATAGAATAAGATCAGACAATGATACCTCTAGGAGTACAAACAAGTTGAGAGTATTTTATACAGCATCCATGCAGTTATATAATTTGTAGGTATTTGTTGCACTAACTTATTCTGATGACATGCTATTTGAGACAAGATCAAATTAAAAATACTCGCTGTGGGTCAAATGTCTTCATTTATTTCTAACATTTACATTTAACGTGATATGACATTTTTAACATTTCAGAGAATCCTCTGATCTCATATGTCCAAATTATATCAGACCCTATTGTGATAAGCCTGTCAAATAGTAAACCAACAATTCCTAGTTTTCTTTTTGTATTCGAAGAGAAAATTCACCAACTTTAAATTTAGTTTCAAAGAGTCAAATGCTTAAAATGTTTCCTCTTTCCTATTTTCATATATGATTTCTCTGCATATTCCCCCCATGACCCCAACCCGAAATGATTGTCATGACTATTTTAAATTTTGCTACTTCAAAATCTGAACAGATGCATTTTTCCTCTTCTGAAAGTCACAGGTCTTTGTATATGTCGAAAGAAAGACTGACGTAAATCACCAATATGAATAAACTCGTGTAAGCATACATGAGAAAAGGCATCAGGACAACTGGATGTGTTGGTGATGCTGGACAGGGGCCGACGCTGCACCATCTCATCAGTTCTCTCATCCTTGTGAAGTGTCTTAATTCTCTTTACCTGTCACAGAGGGACAATTTGGAAATCAATTGAAAACACATAATATATATAACAGGATTTTGCCAGCTTTTTTGGTAAAGGGCCCCTGAGCAGGCATTGGGAAAAAGTCATCGGCATTTGGCAAAAATTGGGAAATATCATCAGTGTTCTCACATGCAAAGGTTCGGGGAAATATCATAAGTTTTGAGAAATGAAACCTAAAATGTGATTTGAAAAATGTTTTCCTCTAGCTATTTTTTACAGTAAAATGTATAGCAATAAATAAAAGAATCAATTTTCAGTGTTTTTGTTTACTCAATTTCAAATTTCTGTTATTTGTGTATTTTGAATGCTCTTTCATGAACGGTAACACTTTGAACGTTGTACATATAACGACTGGAAACTTGTATAGTATAAACATGCTTTTTTTTAACTAATTGTGAAAATAAAGACTGAAATAAGGAAAATACAGAGTTATTTTTCAATTGGGAATGGGTCCCAATACTGGACCCTATAAAATACACCTGGCAAAAACCCTGTAAAAACCACTTTGATACTTTTTCATGAATTTGTTCTTTTCAAAGATTACTTTTAAGGCTTTAAATTCATTAACACTAACAACACATTTTAGCTTGTTGAATGTGTTGAAATAGTTTGGGGATATGAAAATTCAGGAACTGATTGTCTCCCTTTGGAATATAGCCAGCAAGCAAATATGACTGATTAAAACTAATGCAATTAATACAAATTTCTATGTCAAGTCTGAAAATTTCAGGATTTTCAATATTGACTGGACATTATTTAAGTTTCTAAATCATCTGATAAGACAAAATAAGATCAATATGGTCTTACAAAAAGGTCAGAAATATATGCCAATGTTTACTATGGCCTGGAAATTTAAAGCTTTCTTATCAAACGTCCACCTTTAGTAAGAAGATCAAAAATATGCAAGAGAATTATGTAGATGACACTGTATTAATCATTATAACCCTTTTCAACATATTTTATTTTTGGTGGTGGTGGTGGGGGGGGGGGGGGGGGGGGGGGTGAATGAAGGTGGGAGGGGTGCTTTTTGAGGCATACAAGATAAAAATAAATGAATAAATAATTAGATAAAAATACATCTATAATGATGTTCATACAAAATTGACAATGAGATTGATGGAACTTTGGGACAATTGTACCAGATTTTCCTACATTATCACACAAAAGACCCCATATATATATAGACAAAATCAAATTAAAAACATTTGTTTTACGAATCTCTAATTCCTGAAGTTCATATTACTTTTAATACCTGTCACAGAATATTTGTAATATGTTTTACCTGAGGGAAACCTTCCTCAGACCTCCTTTGTGTGGAACAGACAATTGCCCCTCTCTGACTAGGGGCCTGGCTACGTCTCTGTCAATAAACATATAACATGCTAAATGTGAAATAAAATATCTCTAGACTCATTCAAAGAACAATAGGAAGTATGTATTAACCGCTGCCTCTTGGTTATTCAAAGAGATAGCTTAAAGATTGCAACAATATGACCCTGTAACCTTCTTAGTGAATCAATGACATCCATTTCATTTTGTAAAAAAACAAACAGTGGTTCCTCTACACTCCAGTATGCTACTGGCCAAATATTATATAATTTATGTATTAATATGATCCTACGGTTTTTGTTTATCTTAAAGAAGTTGTTCAACCGTTTTTAATTATATAAACACATGATGCCTGTAACTCTGAAAGAGGGCTAAGGTCATTCATTTCAACAAACTTGCCAGCTCTTATTACTCGAATTTCCAAAATGACTCTTATACCATTATTATGCCAATTACTGATTTTCCCAATTTCTTCTTGTTGTTAAGTGTAGGACTCATTTTGACAGAATCTACATCCAAAAAACTATCTGACCCAATTGGATGCTTAATTTTACACATTTTTGTTAATTTGTTCGCATTTAAAGAGGATCAAGGTCATTAATTGAACTGAGATTGATATATAGATATATAGCCATTCACTCCAGCATGCTAGCTACCGTATACCATGACCCTGGGTCATTCAGAAAAAATATTTTAATGTTTCCACACATTTCTGTTTCATGCAACTGAACAAACAAGGTACTAATTATAAGCCCTTCATTCCAACATGCTACTTTAGCCAAATATCATGACTCTAACCACTCTTGTCTTTTTCAACTGTTGTTCAAAAGATTTCTGAACGGATTTGATGAGTCTGTGACTGAAAGGTTATTCATTTGAATAAACTTCATAGTTAATGTCCATAGGCCATTTGATTTGGTTATTGATATATCTCATTAAATGATTTTCATGAGTTCGACCCGTACATGACCTGATTTTTTTTTGTCAAGGTCATTCATTTGAACATTCACTGCACTAGCCCTACATAGGGATAATCCTGGAAGGGGCAATTGACCCCTCAAAGCTGAAATTGACCCCTCCATGTTCCAATTTCATTTTATTTTACATAGAATGACCCCTCTGAATTTTGATAATGACTAAAAATTGCTGAAATGGCCCACTGCTCTTGAATTCCAGGATTTTCCCTGATGACGCTAATAATATGGGACTTCTTGGTTCAGAAGAAGTTGTTTAAGTTGATGCTAGACATCGGATAACTGCTGGAATTTGAATTTTTGAGCAAAAGCCCCAATTACCGACAGTGAAAAAATCTTAAATATTAATGTATCACAATTAATTTAGCATATATTATGTATTTTATGAATTGTACACGAAATCACGGATTAATAATCTTAGTCCGAAATGTAGTCCAATAAATGCCAAAAGTTCTATTTAAATAAGCAAATCAAATCATATATATCATTTTGGCTTTCTCAGAATCGACTTAATCTCTTTTTCCCTCATGACATTATCTTCAACTTGTTGAAGTTGGTCATTACCATTTAGAATAAGTAGAAGTCAATGAAGTTACCAATAATATAACACTCTTATGTATGTAAACTTTTAAAAAAAATACAATTTCTGATTCAAAATAGGCTAATAGAAATATTCTTCCTGTTGTCGAAAATAATCTGTATACACGATGAACGATAGGGGCTTGTATAGACTTAACGTTATATGATAAAATTAGCTAAAAATACGTATATAATTAATTTTTAGCAAATTTTAAGTCTATAAAAAACCCTGTGGATAAACGTTACAGAAAGACAGATATTGTAATATGTTTTTTTCCATTATTACATAACATATACGGAAGGTGTTCCTACGTGACGATTGGTATGTCCAATGTGAACATTGTGTAGGAGTGTGTCATTACGCAACATGTTTGAAGCCTTAGTTGATGATGTCATAAACAGCCATTGATTTGTTGATTTATTACGTAGGCGGAATAACCAAACCTGGGGTTTTCGGGGAAATCATTCAATGTGTGCAGTAAGAAGAACGATATGCCGACTCTCAAGTCATATATTTGCTGATAGTTGTTTCAGTTACCATTTTAGTTCCATGATTCCCGTGTATTTCTCTTTCAAAAGTCTCACGAGAGTAAACATTATGCAGTTTCAAAGCAGACCGCCATTTTGAAGGTGATTTCCAATTCAGATAGAGGCAGCCAATCAAAAAGAAGAACAGCCACCCACATGATCAACGAGGCTTCCCCCTGTGTGTGAGGAGTGGGACTGACGCCTGATATAGGTCACCACTTCTAAGAAAGAAATGGTCAGAATATAACGATTCTACTCGCTGTTTGAGCATCAGATGGCGAAAGGGGTCGTCAGTGAGAGAGAATTGAAATGGAATTAAAGCTTCATAGTCCGGCAGGAGCCGAAGCTGTCAGTTACACGTGGCCACTGTCGAATTCGGTAAGGCGTGTTCAAGTTTGAGAGGATACACAAAGTAATCCGATTTGTTTCGTTATTTTGACAGATCACTCAGTTACGTTTTGTTTCTTCCTTATTTCAGGATGGAAAAGAAGGAGCTAATGAAATCATCGAAACCATAAGGTATGTAGTTTTCATTCATTTAATTGGTGATATGATTCAACAAAGAAAAATATGTGGAGCACGAGGACGACGCCATATTCAGACATGTACTACAGTACTGAGAAGGTTTTTGACCCCATGACCATGTAAAAATGTAGGTCAGTTGGCCGAACGTCAGTGCCAGCAAAGGATCACATCAAAGCGTGTATAACATTATGTATTTTGTTTCCAATTCTTTACAAATCCATCGTTCATGTATGTCTATGTATACAAACTGTCAAATTATGATGATTTGTTTGAAAACATGTGAAGTGGACCAAGGGAGTTCAATTTGCATCAAATAGCTGAGCTGTCAGTTTCTGAAATTAATGTTTCTCAAAACAAAAACATTTACCTTTGCCTCTACATGTGTGTTTCGCAAGGTGTTACATGAGCAATTGGATTGTTTGAATATTGTCAATGTTAAACATGGCGAGCATTGTATTTTAACTAAAGAGAAGGTCATTATCTGTCCTAGTAACTAAAAATAGGCTCAGCAGTCTGTATCCTGTGTACATGTACATTACCTTTATAACGAAAAGTACACGTCATAATGCTTCCTAGAATCTGTACGATTACTTGTCAATACACGTTTTCAAAAACCAATAGTTTCATTTTGATTTATTTTCATATTTAAAAAGTTGTAAGTAGATGTTACTCAATTAATATTTGATATAATGCAATGACATAGGAGAAACAACTGTTGATTACTATAATAGCAAGGTACACTTTTCTGTCGACTTGTAACAATGTGTTTTTGTTTCACTTTGTTATTGACACGTTGGGACACACAGACATGATTCCTGCCAAAGTATTATTATACATGGTTGTTGTTACAGTGTAGATGTGTTTGTTATTAACAAAACCACAGGACTGTGTGAACAGACCTTTTTTAGAATATTTCCAGAGCGCAAATGTTCTAATATATTGGGAAATTGCTTTGGTGAGGTCACATACATCGTACCTAAGTTAGTAATTGATTTTCATTTGAGATCAGTTTGATATATTACTGCAGCAATACTGATACAGTATTAATGGTCTACCGACTCTATATGGTTACTTTTTTGGGATGTTTTTTTGAGAATTGACATTTGTATCTTTTTAAAAGAAGGACATAAATTAATGGTCAGTGTCACATACCAAATTGATCCTCACTTTATGTGCTCATTGTTTTGATTTTCACTAATAAAACTAGGTACGTAACATGTATTTCCTAAAAGCTGTTATATATATATGTGAATAAAATTTCAAACTCCTAACCAGGAAACAATAGTCATATGACATTCCAGCTGTCGTGTAACTTATGTGCAATCATATAATTGATATTGGTTGTCATTTAGTGATCATGTTCCAGGGTTGTTCAGTCAAAGGGGATTATTGACTTGTTGTCTGAAGTATAAAAAACTATTGTTTAAATATAAGATAGGAAGAATATTGATTGAATTGTTGTGTTCATAATATGTATATAGGCTGATGATAGTAAATATAGGCTGACACTCAATATATATAAATGATGAACACTGTTATTACTCTTATCAACAAACATGGCAGACTTTATCTCACAGTCAGTCTGTCCAACACCCACTCCCTCTCAACAAACCATTTCTACTGATCCTCAATGTCCTTGTACCACATATTTCATTTGTTGATATTGATTACAGTAATTGTGCTTGTTATTTAAACAATAACTGGTTGTCTGGATGTAATTATTGTTGATATAATTACAAGTGGCCTCTGGCAAATCCCATAAAACCCGTTAGGGTTTTATGGTAGATACACTCAACAATACAACATCCATCCTACCACACCCAACAATACAACATCCATCCTACCACACTCAACAATACAACATCCATCCTACCACATTCAACAATACAACATCCATCCTACCACATTCAACAATACACATCCATCCTACCACACTCAACAGGACAATACCCTTCCTACCACACTCAACAGGACAATACCCTTCCTACCACACTCAACAGGACAATACCCTTCCTACCACACTCAACAGGACAATACCCCTCCTACCACACTCAACAATACAACATCCATCTTTAACAAGACCACACCTTCCTACCAAACTCAACAGGACAGCCCTCCTCCAATTCCTACCTACCAGCCAGCTGGACAACACCTTCCTATAGCTACCACACACAGCAATTACCGAGAGAAACTCCTCATCATTTCCTGTGATTATCTTCTCAGGTCTTTGGATTATTTCCTTCCACCTTCTTATTTCCAATAATCATGACATCACTCCTCCACAACCACGCCCACCTTTCTCCATACCTGCCTACTCACACACATTCCATTACTTTTACATACTAAAATCTAACACCTATTAAATGACATTTGTTCTTGCTTTGTATTTGTTTGCGGTAAATTACCTGTCATTCTGTTTCACTGTTAATGTTTCTTAGATCCAACCATCACATGTAACTTCATACTCATTGGTTCTCACAATCACCTTTTAGTACTAATATTCCCACAAACTTCTCGCCTCCCAACATCCTTATTTCCACTCATTAAATTTCCTGAATAGGTGATGATATTTCTTCATATTTCCATGGGCCACTGGGAAGATAAGTAACATTATAATTGTATTTTATATCAATATTAAACATTCTCTTGTTTATTGATAAATGAACTAATACATACTGGCAGACAGACATTCTGGCCAGGTATTCACATGCAGCAGCTGAATAGCAATGACTTGCATGCAGCCATGCCCAGTCAGCAGATATACAGGGTATACCTATAGGCTGACAACCAGCAGATTGTACTGCATTGACAAGGTATACTAGAGGATGCTGATTGTACTTGGTCCATAGACTCGTCCCTAGTGGCCTGTGAAGTCGCAGAGTACATGTTCGTGTAGATATACTTGCATTGGTGTAGAGTGGCAGGCAGAGTGTAGACTCCGTACTACAGTATACTGTCTACTGATCAAAGGGTTTGTGGTAAATATTTCATACCAGTATATAGAGAAAGATCTTTTATAATGTAGCTGCCCTTATTGCATAGACATTGGCTTCATAAAACAGGGTATCAAATATAAACATATGTGGTTAATGATAGATGAAATCTATTTACAAACAGGTATGAGGTAACATGTAGTTAAGTGCATTTTATATTCAATCTATACAGTTTCCCAGTAGCTACATCCCTGGGACTTGTCAGTACATGTCAGCCATATATATATATATACATGTTTGTAATGTCAACGACTTTTTGATGACATCTTTAATTTGCACTAAAAACAAGAACTGTTGAGTTCAGAAAGTTGGCTCCATAAAACCTGTGAAAATATTACGAAAAAGTAGATTTGCCTATATACTGTATAGCTACATACATTCTTTTCCAAAGCCACAAATTGGAAACATGGGTATATATAAGTGAAAGTGAATGATAAAAAAGTACGGACTCACTGGAGTCAATCTGCTGTACAGCTAGACACTACCGGTAATTGTAATAATGTGAACTGTAAGATGAATTGATGATAGGCAACTTTCAATGTTGATATTCTGAACACATATACTGGACAGTCTTGTACTGTTACATGGCTGCAGAACAGATAGGACATTGACCAACACTGCCCACTGGCATTGACCACAGTGACACATGTACAGAGGTCTATATCGGTAACTAGGAGCAGTTATATTGATCTGGGGTTGCTGGCTTTTACAGAATATATACATTTTATAGTCTGTGCTCTCCTGTACAGCTGTGAGCTAAGCCCCTATACAGTGAAGCTAGTAAATGGACAATAACATGGTTATATATTGACCAGGGCCTGTACACGGGCTGGATGCACACACCCCCAGTAGCAGTGATGAAACTTGTAGAGAATTTAGTGCTAAAGAAGCCTGTGCTGTGTGATTAAATCAATGACCTGGATTCCCCTACTTATAGAATGTCTGAGCTATAAATGTCCTCCCCAGCTGACCTAGGCCTGCTTGCACAGTCAACCAATGGAGGCTGGGGTCACATCTTTGTCTGCTCAGGTGTTTCAATTCACGATCATCATCATATAGAGTTTTTAAAAGCTATTGGTGTAGCATTATATACATACAGCACACTTCACATATACCATGATATATAGGTCGCTTATTATCATAAAGGTATGATATCTATATATGTGTGTGTGTATGTATATATATATATATATACATCCCTACTTTGACTGCTTATGATTAACAAATATGCAATGTATCAAACACAGAAATGCAAACATTTTTTTCACTCGTTTATGATTACATACAAACCAGATAAATCTCCAGTTTGATAAATAGGGAATATAGATATATAAATATATTATATTAGATTGGTACATGTATATATATACTGCCTGATTTTATCAACAAATCCACAGGGTTTTTATAAAGCTGACATCAAAGGGATAAAACATTTTGGAACAAGGCTACTTAAAATTTTCAATATTTGGAAACTAAGAAAATGTTAATATGGCTGATAAATATTATTTTGTTTTCAAAATCAGCATGTGGGCTAGTACTGAAAATTGAACTCGACTCCTAATCTATTTCATTTCATATAGCACGGGCCCTAGTTGTCTGGCCTTCTCTAACATTTCCTATTGAGTATCGACTACTTTTGTCTCGCCACCCCGAAGTTGAAGCGAGACTTAGGTGTTGCTTTTCCGGCAACGTCAACCTTAAGGAAAATATAAGTGCTAGACCAACCAAACTTGAACCATAGACTAGATGCATCTGAGGTAGTACATCTCAACCCATGCATCAAAAGCTGGATGCGGCCTACCTTTCACGGTCCATTGACTTTGTCAGCATCTCCATTAACATTAAGTTTTTGTGTTTAAGTTAGTTTCTCTGATATGTACATTGGTGGTCAAAGCGGGGCATAGGCGAGACATATCAATCCGAATGGCTTTTTCACTAGTGGCATCATCACTGCTCTATTAATAGATATATCTGCAAATTATGCTGTACTTGTTAACCCTAAATCTGTAAGCATTATTTGGCTTCCTTAAAAGATCTGTCTTGATAAACATGTGTGTTTATTTGTTTATAAAGACCAAGCCCTGATGAACAGGCAGCTGCATGTTACATGTCCAAGTCTCTGTACTTCTCTAGCACTGCATGTTACATGTCAAAGTCTCTGTACTTCTCTAGCACTGCATGAAGCAGTCTGTGATATTTGTCAGCTGTTTACAAGTTGTTTAGTCCGATAAACAACACACTTATAAACCGGTAATAATTAGTTACTGCACAACCGACCGGTAGTTGGCTATTCAAGTTGTGTACAGCTCAATCTTTGTGTCGTACCAAGGCCACTACTGGGAATATAACAAGTCACACAGATTTGTTTCGTCCCTAAAGCTATCAATATAGATCTTGATATTAAAACTTTGATAAAAAACGACTTGGGCTGAAACACTGAAATATTCCTGTTTTATTCTTTGTTAATAAAACATTCCCACATGCATACATTGATGTTAGTTTATCAACTCAAATTATTAAATGCTTACATTTTAAGAAACCTGAATATTTGAACTTGATCCCTAATAAGTTGACACCTCCTCGCCCAGGAACATTGTTAGCTTCATCGTTTATATGTGTGCATACAAGAAAATACCGTACACATTCTACACTAAGCTGTAGTTTATTCTTGATCCACATTTGATCAGTATGTTCATACATGCGTGTTGTAGATGGGTGTCGGAAGATTTCCCGGAGCTGGAGACGGCATTGGATAACAACATCCTACAGGACTATGATGTGAGGAGGTGAGGTCTACAGGCAAAGTCATGCTTACTGCATACTGTATGACATGAAATGTTTATTGTGTATAAACATTCAGGGTTTTCGTGGTTGCTATTGAACAATGAAAATAAATACATCGAAATCGAATGATACACGTGTCTACTGTTTGTTAATATAGGATATCCACGGAAGTTTTACCAGGAAACGATCTAAATTGCTTCAAACCACGAAGGAAAGTATCCATGAACATTTCATGTAATACAGTAGTACAGACAAAAACATCTACATGTATACCAATTTCCAACTTTGTATTTAGATGTTGTTGTTACCAGCCATATCTTGACAATTTGAAATTACTTCAAATATTTGATGTTCTTGTCAATAACCATGGTTTCCATCAAAATACAGACACTAGTACTAGTGGTGCTGTTGATTTTCTACGAGTAAAAGGCAGTGCAAAGTGAAGGATGAATCATTTCCCCAGCTAACCTGTCAGATGAGAGATTTGGCCCTTACGACATGTAGACAACATTCATTTGCATGTCTGGTACTCCTTAGTGTATACAGGTACTACAGTTAATACTGACTATATAGGTTGAGTACTGATCATGAAAAGCTCACTGGTAATCATCAAATATGTCCTATAATACCAAACCATTCATACTGTGTGGTGACCCTACTGACTTTTGATGGATTTTGAAAGGTATACAAGTGTTATTAATTTTTTAAGAAATAATTTCCAAATTAAGGAATGCATTGCCAACTATATTTACATAGAAACTGACTACAGTTTGACATATAAATAGTAGCAAGTAGGCGCTAGATCTGTCAATGGTAACACCCAAGTAGGTGCTAGATCTGTCCATGGTTCCACCCAAGTAGGCGCTAGATCTGTCTATGGTTACACCCAAGTAGGCGCTAGCTCTGTCAATGGTAACACCCAAGTAGGAGCTAGATCTGTCAATGGTAACACCCAAGTAGGTGCGAGATCTGTCCATGGTTACACCCACGTAGGCGCTAGATCTGTCAATGGAAACACCCAAGAAGGCGCTAGATCTGTCAATGGTAACACCCAAGAAGGCGCTAGATCTGTCAATGGTAACCCCCAAGTAGGCGCTAGATCTGTCGATGGTAACACCCAAGTAGGAGCTAGATCTGTCCATGGTAACACCCAAGTAGGAGCTAGATCTGTCCATGGTAACACCCAAGCAGGCGCTAGATCTGTCAATGGTAACTCCCAAGTAGGTGCTAGATCTGTCCATGGTAACACCCAAGTAGGAGCTAGATCTGTCAATGGTAACACCCAAATAGGTGCTAGATCTGTCCATGGTTACACCCACGTAGGCGCTAGATCTGTCAATGGTAACACCCAAGCAGGCGCTAGATCTGTCAATGGTAACTCCCAAGTAGGTGCTAGATCTGTCAATGGTAACAACCAAGTAGGCGCTAGATCTGTCCATGGGAACACCCAAGTAGGCGCTAGATCTGTCAATGGTAACACCCTGAAGCATTTTACTGCTTATGAAACTTTGTATTGCTGATAACTAGGTACAGGTTGGACTCCCAGTGTTTGGCAAGTTATTTGGTACTTTAAAAGAAAGTCTTAGAATGAAACAGCTGTATAGGAAATTTGAAACAAGGGTGACATATGAGAATATTTCTTTAGAGTTTGTATTTTTCAGAACAAAAGGTGAAGGTCACTGCTACTAATTATAATGTCTAATAATGGTACTTTGCATGGAAGCGGCAACATCGCTGTTGCACACATTCTTTCGTTAATTATCCGTTTTCGTCACTGTGAAAAGAGAGTACAATACAAACAAAAATGAAAAACAAGAATGAGTATAGTACTCTTTTCCATATTGACAAAGAGTACTTCTAAGTTGAACCTGTTGTATCTGATTCAGATGTCTGTCTACTTACAGCTTTGAGAGCATGAAACAACTGTGTGACAAGTATAACAGGACCATTGACAGCATCCTCCAGCTGGTATGTTACCCTTCCTCTCTAAAACAATGATTGGCTGAAATGCAGTTTGCATTATAAATGTTGCATTATGATTAATAATTTCTAAATATTCACACTGTGTCATAGTCATTCTGCTAAATCCAACACTTCGTATGTAATTCTTGGAAAGGGTCCTGTTTTGTTTAAAAATATTTAAATTCATAAATATAAGACTAGACTCACCAGAGTGTTCCATTTTATTTGCCCACCATCATCAGATGGTGGGCTATTCAAATCACCCTGCGTCCATGGTCCGTCTGTCGTCCGTCGTCCGTCCGTCCGTAAACAATTCTTGTTATCGCTATTTCTCAAGAAGTACTCTAGGGATCTTTCTCAAATTTTATATGTAGGTTCCCCTTGTTCCTAAGCTGTGCAGGGCATTTTTTTGAGACTGATTGGATAAACAACATGGCCCACAGGCAGCCATCTTGGGTTTTGATATTGAAAGTTTGTTATCGCTATTTCTCCGGAGTATCAGAGGGACCTTTCTCAAATTTTATATGAAGGTTCCCCTTGGTCCTCAGCTGTGCAGGGCAACTTTTGAGACTGATCGGATAAACAACATGGCCGACACGCAGCCATCTTGGATTTTGATATTGAAAGTTTGTTATCGCTATTTCTCCGGAGTATCAGAGG
>NW_018404215.1:314737-317512 GCF_002113885.1 Mizuhopecten yessoensis | reverse complement strand
TGATCGGATAAACAACATGGCCGACAGGCAGCCATCTTGGAATTTGATAGTGTAGGTTTGTTATCGATATTTCTCCGGAAGAACTAGAGGGATATTTCTTAAATTTTATATGTAGGTTCCCCTTGGTCCTAGCTGTGCAGGGCAATTTTAGAGACTGATCGGATAAACAACATGGCCAACAAGCAGCCATCTTGGATTTTGATAGTGAAAGTTTGTTTTGCTATTTCTCGGGAAGTACCATAGGGATCTTTCTCAAATTTTAAATGTAGGTTCCCTTTGATCCCTCGTTGTGCATGTTATATTTTGAGACTGATCATAAAAACAAATTGGATTAAAAGAAGAACTAAACAGATCTTTCTCATATTGCAATGATCGATTCTATTTCTTTCACATTAAGTACTGTACTAGTAAATATGTGAAATGACAAACTCACTTTGAAGGTTGGCTTTCATACACATCAGTTTTAAGTTTAGATCAAAAGTTACCTCAAGGTGCATTTACTGTTAACATGACTCGATCAAACAGATTAGAGGAAAGAAGAGAAAAGATCGAACTGACAAAGAACTAATGAAGATGGTACAAAGGTGGGCGCCAAGATCCCTCTGGGATCTCTTGTATTTATTGTACAAGCCCACAGGCAGATTTAAAAATAAATAAATGTTATTACTTAACCTGGCTTATGTTTTCTTAGGAACTATTTACATTTGTTCCAAGCCATAATATAAAATTTACTTGGCCTGTCTAGCTATTAGAATTGTGTATTCCTGAAGACATTTGAGTGATTGTGTCATTATTATGTATTTGTTATAGTGGAAAGGAACATCCCGCCCCCAGAAAATCAAGGAACGTCCATCTACTGGCCTGCTGAAGCACATCCTCCAACAGTGCTATGACCATGCAGTAAAAGATCCGGAGAGGCTTAACCAGTATGAGCCCTTCTCTCCCGAGGTATGTTCTCTTATCCTTACTGTGAGCTCTCATTCATAATCTTAGGAATATTTAAAAAAATCGTAAACAGGGAACAAGGAAATTAAGATTGAGATCCTCAGAAGATGTAATGACTTTGTCTTATCATACCCTCACAAGGTAGTATTTATTGCCCCATTTGTACTTGTAGTATTTGCATTCTGTTCACAGGCAACTCTTTCTGAAAGTCCCTCCTAAGTTTTCATGCTATTTCTTTGAAACTGGGGCTGGTATTCATTAAACTGCTGTCACTCCAATGAATTTCTTAGTAATAAAAACTTGTTAAATGTGATACTATATAATATTTTGTAGGTTTGTGTAGCTAGATCTCATTTCCAGTTTAGATGTTTTACTTTGATCCTTTCACAAAAAAACAATCTGAGCACATGACTCAAAGTTCAAGCTTCAGAAAAGTTTTTTTATGATTACAGACCCATGTTGCATATTTATCAAGCTTACTGCTCCCTAAGAGCGTAACCAGGCGCTACACGAACTGGCACCCATCCTTTGGTTAAATTACAGTTAAAATTTGCTACTTCAAAATTATTGGCACCAGGACAACAGTTTGAGGTAAGGTGTCATTCATGATCCAAGAAAATAAAATGCACTTCAATATCTGGTAGGGTTGTAGCTGGAAATAAACTTAGTGATTTGATAGTTCTTACTTCAAGGTATATAAAGAGATTCCGCCGAAGTTACAGATTGCTCAGAATCATGATTGGTAGCGCATTATTTTACTCTTTACTTAGGTGTATGGAGAAACATCATTTGATCTGGTGGACCAGATGATTAAATCCATCAACTTCTCAGAAACCGACTACTTTATAGACCTTGGCAGTGGTGAGTTCAATATGCACAGAAACATAGCCCTGGTTCAATAGAAGTTAAATGATGTAGAACATTAGATCCTAAACAGTAAAACCTTGATACATGTGTTACTAGATTATATTTTTTATATAGAATCATTGTCGATACGTTAATTTCCACACTGCCATTAATCTGAAGAGTCACAACATGAAAATTTGCGGGCACAGGAATCTTCACTTTAACAGTAGAAAATTTTCTGAAAATTGCAATTTATCCCATTAATTATGACTGATATAATTAATATCAATATAAGCTAAAAGGAAAAATGTCTATGGATCGTTGACACTTAATTTTTGAATGAAGAAAAAAACATGCAGGGATGTGTAACTTGGGGTGGCATTTACATTCATGTATTGACATTGATGTTTGTGTTTCAGGAGTCGGACAAGTTGTCCTGCAGGTGGCCGCAGCAACATCCTGTAAAATGTGCTATGGTATTGAAAAAGCAGAGTATCCAGCTAAGTATGCTGAGGTAAGTAGTATCTCAGACACATAGACACATATATACAATAGTACTCCGTACCATCAATAGACAGTGCTGTGATCTCAGACACATATATACAATAGTACTCCGCACCATCAATAGACAGTGATGTGATCTCAGACACATATATACAATACTCCGCACCATTATTAGACAGTGCTGTGATCTCAGACACATATATACAATACTCCGCACCACCAATAGACAGTGCTGTGATCTCCGACACATATATACAATAGTACTCCGCACCATCAATAGACAGTGCTGTGATCTCAGACACATATATACAATAGTACTCCGCACCATCAATAGACAGTGATGTGATCTCAGACACATATATACAATACTCCGCACCATTATTAGACAGTGCTGTGATCTCAGACACATATATACAATACTCCGCACCATCAATAGACAGTGCTGTGATCTCAGACACATATATACAATACTCCGCACCA